>NC_088229.1:7221238-7416238 GCF_036934945.1 Oncorhynchus masou masou | reverse complement strand
CTTCACACCTACCCCTCCTCCTCCTCTTCACCCCGCCTCATCCTCTTCACCCCTCCTCCTCGTCCTCCTCCTCTTCACCCCTCCTCCTCCTCTTCACCTCCTCCTCCTCTTCACCTCGTTCATCCTCCGCTTTATACATTTTTAAATGGTGCAGCCAAATTATTACACCATCCTTTTAGGATTACAGTAGTGTACACACACACACACACACACACACACACACACACACACACACACACACACACACACACACACACACACACACACACACACACACACACACACTCCACGTCAGAAGTACCAGATTTTATGATTCTCTGTTTGTCCTTATGTCATATTGCCTCTCCGTTACTTCTAATGTAACATCCCCACTGGGCGTCTTATCTAATGTAACATCCCCACTGGGCGTCTTATCTAATGTAACATCCCCACTGGGCATCTCATCTAATGTAACATCCCCACTGGGCGTCTTATCTAATGTAACATCCCCACTGGGCGTCTCATCTAATGTAACATCCCCACTGGTAACATCCCCACTGGGCGTCTTATCTATCTCCCCAATGTAACATCCCCACTGGGCGTCTTATCTAATGTAACATCCCCACTGGGCATCTCATCTAATGTAACATCCCCACTGGGCGTCTCATCTAATGTAACATCCCCACTGGGCATCTTATCTAATGTAACATCCCCACTGGGCATCTCATCTAATGTAACATCTCATCTAATGTAACATCCCCACTGGGCATCTCATCTAATGTAACATCCCCACTGGGCGTCTCATCTAATGTAACATCCCCACTGGGCATCTCATCTAATGTAACATCTCATCTAATGTAACATCCCCACTGGGCGTCTCATCTAATGTAACATCTCATCTAATGTAACATCCCCACTGGGCGTCTTATCTAATGTAACATCTCATCTAATGTAACATCCCCACTGGGCGTCTCATCTAATGTAACATCTCATCTAATGTAACATCCCCACTGGGCATCTAATGTAACATCTCATCTAATGTAACATCCCCACTGGGCGTCTCATCTAATGTAACATCTCATCTAATGTAACATCCCCACTGGGCGTCTCATCTAATGTAACATCTCATCTAATGTAACATCCCCACTGGGCGTCTTATCTAATGTAACATCCCCACTGGGCGTCTCATCTAATGTAACATCTCATCTAATGTAACATCCCCACTGGGCGTCTCATCTAATGTAACATCCCCACTGGGCGTCTCATCTAATGTAACATCCCCACTGGGCGTCTCATCTAATGTAACATCTCATCTAATGTAACATCTCATCTAATGTAACATCCCACTGGGCGTCTCATCTAATGTAACATCCCCACTGGGCGTCTCATCTAATGTAACATCCCCACTGGGATGTTCTTTAAAAGGTTCCCAGAACACATTTAATCTGCTCTTTTAAAAGGTTCCCAGAACACATTTAATCTGTTCTTTAAAAGGATCCCAGAACACATTTAATTTCTTCTTTAAAAGGATCCCAGAACATGTTTAATCTGTTCTTTAAAAGGATCCCAGAACACATTTAATCTGTTCTTTAAAAGGTTCCCAGAACACATTTAATCTGCTCTTTTAAAAGGTTCCGAGAACACATTTAATTTGTTCTTTAAAAGGTTCCCAGAACACATTTAATCTGTTCTTTAAAAGGATCCCAGAACACATTTAATCTGTTCTTTAAAAGGTTCCCAGAACACATTTAATCTGCTCTTTTAAAAGGTTCCGAGAACACATTTAATCTGTTCTTTAAAAGGTTCCCAGAACACATTTAATCTGCTCTTTTAAAAGGTTCCCAGAACACATTTAATCTGCTCTTTTAAAAGGTTCCCAGAACACATTTAATCTGCTCTTTAAAAGGTTCCCAGAATGTTTCTTTAGGTTGTGGGAACAGCCTGGTGGGAACACTGTGGGACTAGGTGTGTGCCGACATGGCCATACCCGTAGTCGTACTCATATCTGTAAATTGACAGTTGATAGTCGGACCGGAATTGGACGAAACAGAAATGTTTTTAATATGCCCAAGTAGATGTTGGCAAAATACCTCCCTGCACGTGTATAGACCAAACAAGTTGCAGGTTAGCAGCAACGTGCAGAGGGGTGTTTGTTTGTCTGTGTGTGTCTGACCTCTGTCTGTGTGTCCTCCACTTGCAGCAGGCAGACCAGTTTTCTGTCACTCAGTCTCAATGCGCATCGGCATTTCATATTCATTCTCTACCCTCGCCCCACTTGTTAGTTATTGTGCACGTTGATAGCTTGAGAGCAAACGTCCTCGCCATGTGGTTTCTCATAGTAGTAGACAAACAGGAGGCAGCAGCAGGCTGAATGATCAGACCCAAACAGAGAAGTGAAAGTGATGGGAGTGGTTGGCGAATAACCGCAGTCAACCTGAAATATTGTGTGGATGAAGGCCGAGTGGGTGGCGGGCGTGTTGAATAAAGAGAAAATAAATATATATGTTTTTTTAAATCCATAAATGTATAATTCTTGTTGAGTTTATATCTATAGGCCAGATTGAGTTTTTACCTTTCATTGTTTTTTACCATTTATACATTAGTGCAAAAGCCCACGCTTGTGTCAAATAGTCTACACAGCCAATCTCCAAATGCTTTTGGGAACAGGCAGAAAACATTAATGTCAATCCACTAGTGGTGTAAAGTACTTAAGCAAAAATACTTCATAGTACTACGTAAGTAAAAAATATTTCATAGTACTACTTAAGTAAAAATACTTTATAGTACTACTTACGTAAAAAAAATACTTCATAGTACTACTTAAGTAAAAAATACTTCATAGTACTACTTAAGTAAAAAATATTTCATAGTACTACTTAAGTAAAAATACTTTATAGTACTACTTTTTGGGGGGTATCTGTACTTTGCTCTACTATTACATACAGTACAAAGGAGAGGCGAAAGGAGAGTTGAAAATAAAGAGAAGGGAGGAGCCAGATATGGTGAAGCGGTAAAAGAGGATGATGATTGCGAGGCGTCATACAAATTCAACAGTTTCAAGACAGTGCTTCAAATAGGCCTACGGAATGTCAAGGAAACTGTAGTCTATACTGTTTAGATGGGTTAAACGGAAACTGCAATCTGGACACTGACTGTAGGTCTATAACCGCTCACATGATCGTAATAATAAGTCCTGCAGAATTAATAATTTATTGTAGTAAAATTATACACCTATATGTAGGCAAAATGTTGACTTGGGAACAGGAGTGGAGAATTTTCTTTATTTTTAATTTAACATCTTGAGAGGAGAAATGCGAAGCTCATTAAATACCATCTGCAGAGTTCCTGTCTTTATCAGTGTCATAAAAGCTGATAGCATTTCAACCACATTAAATATGCATTGAAGTCGAACTGAAATAATATCAGAAACACGTTGGTCGTTTTCACAGATTTCCGTTTCCTTATAACTGGTCAAACTGATGTCATTTGGACACAGACAATCGTTCGTGTTTTTTTTGTTGTTGAGTTATTTCATTTTCTCCCCGGTCTCTAAACATTTGCTCCATGAAAGAAGATGACAGGGAAAAATTGTACCAATGTCAACTAGAGCAAATAATTCATTATATCGATCTATTACATTATTCTGTTGAGCAAGGTTTTATTTTGTGTTCTAGTGCAACACATAACAACAGAAGAGAAGCTACATGTATCTCATTTTAGACAAGTTGACGAACAAATAGCCTGCCAAAATGTCGGAAATTATAAGAAGAAACATATCGAAATCAGGCAATAACAACAAACAAAAAACCTGCACCCCCTGTCAAAAATGGTTAATTTGACTAGCCTATAGCGCACTTTCTATATTTGCAGGTTCGGGTTGGGTGTGGGCCTTAGATTTTCACTTTATGACGTACAGCTCGGTGATTGCAGACGAACAAACAGCTGACCCGTGCACACGAGCGAGCGAACAGAGAAATACAACTCAACTCTATCCAATCAGAACAGGAGAATCAACGTACAGCCCGCCCTTCTCTGTACAGACAGGCAAACTGGCCAGTTGAGTTATTTAGATCGCGTACATTCGCACTTCACTTGACTGACTGACATGAGAAAGATTCGTGCTGGCCACGAAATTATTTTTTTCACAATCACGGATAATTACAAAAAATACTCGGATCATATTCGTATCCAGAAAATTGCCCATATCAAGTTGCGATAGTCGTTTTGTCCGAATAATTGGCACACCTCTCGTGGGGACATCACAACATATATGTTTCCAAAACACAAAAACTGTCCGGTTGTGTGGATAATTCTACAATGTTTCTTTTAGGCTGTAAAAAAACATTCAGCTTATATGTTACAAGAACGTTCCCAGAACACATTTAGTATTTATTTTATTTTAAACGTCCCCAGAACACATTTAGTATTTATTTTATTTTAAACGTTTCCAGAACACATTTAGTATTTATTTTATTTTAAACGTTCCCAGAACACATTCAGTATTTATTTTATTTTAAACGTTTCCAGAACACATTTAGTATTTATTTTATTTTAAACGTTCCCAGAATGTTTCTTTAGGTTGTGTGATCATTGTGGGGATATGACAACAGATATGTTCCCAAAACACTAAAACTGTCCAGTTGTACTGACATTCAGATACTGTTCGTATCAAGGTGCACAGGAGATTCCTGTAATGTAAAAATGTTGACAGAACACCTGGTAAAATTCTTTAGAGGTTCCCAGAACATTTAATTAAGTTATGGGAGTAGTAAGAATATATTTTTTTGCAATATTCACATATAATCTGTTTATGAAGTTCATAGCATATTTGTTTTTAACATAATATTCGATTAATGTACACTCAATATACATTTTACCATGTCTTGATAACCACACCGTTCTCAGCATGTACAATAACCACACCGTTCTCAGCATGTACAATAACCACACCGTTCTCAGCATGTACAATAACCACACCGTTCTCAGCATGTACAATAACCACACCGTTCTCAGCATGTACAATAACCACACCGTTCTCAGCATGTACAATAACCACACCACACCGTTCTCAGCATGTACAATAACCACACCGTTCTCAGCATGTACAATAACCACACCGTTCTCAGCATGTACATTTGTTGAGTTCTAAAGACAGGTTTTAATTTATTTATTTTTAAATCCTCTGCACCACCAGGGAAGCTCTCAAATATCTATATTTCTTTCAGAACATAGCCATGGCAGTATGGTCAATCAGGAATTCAATGGTTCCTTTTTAAAAATCCTTATTAGACAGGGATATACTGGTAAGTGAGTTTTTCATCACCCTCTACATATGCTGTGTACTTCTGGGCCCATATTTACAAGGTGTCCAAGACTATGAGTGCTGATCTAGGATCACGTGTGCTTTTCAGATCATAAACAATAAGGGGACAAGGGGATCTTTTGCACCCCATTATTTCTATCTCTACTTTGCACATTCTTCCACTGCAAATATACCATTCCAGTGTTTAACTTGCTATATTGTATTTACCTCACCACCATTGCCTTTTTTTTCTCCTTTACCTCCCTTATCTCACCTCATTTGCTGACATCGTATATAGACTTGTTTATACTGTATTATTGACTGTATGTTTGTTTTACTCCATGTGTAACTCTGCGTTGTTGTATGTGCTGAACTGCTTTGCTTTATCCTGGCCAGGTCGCAATTGTAAATGAGAACTTGTTCTCAACTTGCCTACCTGGTTAAATAAAGGTGAAATTAAAATTAAAAATTAAAAATCAAGCATTTTAAAGTAGGAATTAAATCAGGTCCGTTTAAAAAAAACATTGATCAGTCAAGTTTTACACAATGATGATTTTTTAATTTTATTTTTTACAATTGTCTAAATTTTGCATTTCTGACTGGATTTATACATCTGGATGAAATAAAGACATCCTTTCTTTTAGTAGATTATATCTGAGCCTCCATTTTGTCAAAATTAACATTGATAAGGTATATGTGGGATTGAACCTTTAACCTTAAGCTCTGCATGCAGATAATTTACCCACTGTTCCACCTGGGGATAACTGTGGTGTTCTGTTCAGTCCAATATGGTCCATCAGAACACAGAACGTACGATCCTATCCCTCTGGTGCCCCATTGTCTCTGGTCAAAAGTAGTGCACTGAATAGGGTGCCATTTGAGACGGATCCAGCCTGGCTGTCCTGCTGTTTCCCATCACTGGTTTGTGTAACAGAAGCAGTGCAACAGGAAGGATCTCTGTCTTGTCCACACACCGTGTCTCTCCTTTGTCCTGCACGCTGACACTAGGTAAAATGCCCCCCCCCTCCCCCGCCAGCATACTGTATCTCTCCTGTCGCATACAGGTCTGAAATATCACCCTCTATCCCCTGTCTCGCTCGCTCTCTCTCTCTCTCTCCTCAATCTAGTACACTCCCTATGACACCAGGTGAAATGCCCCGAGCAGCATCTTTCTCTCTCTCAATTCAATTCAATTCAAGGGGCTTCATTGGCATGGGAAAAATATGTTAACATTGCCAAAACAAGTGAAGTGGATGATAAACAAAAGTGAAATAAACAATAAAAATTAACAGTAAACATTACCCACAGAGAAGTTCCAAAAGAATGAAGGCATTTCAAATGTCATATTATATATATATACAGTGTTGTAACGATGTGCAAATGGTTAATGTACAGAAGGGAAAATAAATAAACCTAAATATGAGTTGTATTTACAATGGTGTTTGTTCTTCACTGGTTGCCTTTTTCTTGTGGCAACAGGTCACAAATCTTGCTGCTGTGATGCACACTGTGGTATTTCACCCAGTAGATATGGGAGGTTAGCAAAATTGTTTTTATTTGTGAATTGTTTGTGTACCTGTGTAATCTGAGGGTAATATGTGTCTCTAAATATGGTCATACATTTGGCAGGAGGTTAGGAAGTGCAGCTCAGTTTCCACCTCATTTTGTGGGCAGTGTGCACATAGCCTGTCTTCTCTTGAGAGCCATGTCTGCCTACAGCGGCCTTTCTCAATAGCAAGGCTATGCTCACTGAGTCTGTACATTGTCAAAGATTTCCTTAAGTTTGGGTCAGTCACAGTGCTCAGGTATTCTGCCACTGTGTACTCTCTGTTTGGGGCCAAATAGCATTCTAGTTTGCTCTGTTTTTTTGTTTGTTAATTCTTTCCAATGTGTCAAGTAATTATATTTTTGTTTTCTCGTGATTTGGTTGGGTCTAATTGTGTCGCTGTCCTGGGGCTCTGTGGGGTTTGTTTGTGTTTGTGAACAGAGCCCCAGGACCAGCTTGCTTAGGGGACTCAGGTTTATCTCTCTGTAGGTGATGGCTTTGTTATGGAAGGTTTGGGCATCGCTTCCTTTTAGGTGGTTGTAGAATTTAATATCACCTTTCTGTATTTTGAGCATTAGCGGGCATCGGCCTGATTCTGCTCTGCATGCATTATTTGGTGTTCTACGTTGTACACAGGGGATTTTTTTTGCAGGATTCTGCATGCAGAGTCTCAATTTTGTGTTTGTCCCATTTTGTGAATTATTGGTTGGTGAGCAGACCCCAGACCTCATAACCAGAAAGGGCAATGAGTTCTATAACTGATTCAATTATTTTTTGGCTAGATCGTTCACAGTTTTGTGGAAGTTACCTGTGGCGCTGATGTTTAGGCCAAGGTATGTATAGTTTTTCGTGTGCTTTAGGGCAACGGTGTCTAGATGGAATTTGTATTTGTGGTCCTGGTGACTGAACCTTTTTTGGAACACCATTATTTTTGTTTGACTGAGATTTACTGTCAGGTCCCAGGTCTGACAGAATCTGTGCAGAATATCTAGGTGCTTCTGTAGGCCCTCCTTGGTTGGTGAAAGAAGCACCAGATCATCAGCAAACAGCAGACATTTGACTTCTGATTCTATTAGGGTGAGGGAGGGTGCTGCAGACTGTTCCAGTGCCCTTGCCAATTCGTTGATATATATATATTGAACAGGGTGGGGCTTTAGCTGCATCCCTGTCTCACCCCACGGCCCTGTGGAAAGACATGTGTTTTTTTGCCCATTTTAACCACAGACTTGTTTGTGTACATGGATTTTATAATGTCATGTGTTTTTCCCCCAACATCACTTTCCATCAATTTGTATAGCACACCCTCATGCCAAATCGAGTCGAAAGCTTTTTTGAAATCAACAAAGCATGAGAAGACTTTGCCTTTGTTTTGGTTTGTTTGGTTGTCAATTAGGGTGTGCAGGGTGAATACATGGTCTGTTGTACGGTAATTTGGTAAAAAGCCAATTTGACATTTGCTCAGTACATTGTTTTCACTGAGGAAATACACAAGTCTGCTGTTAATGATAATGCAGAGGATTTTCCCAATCTTGCTGTTGACGCATATCCCACGGTAGTTATTGGAGTCAAATTTGTCTCCATTTTGTGGATTGGGGTGATCAGTCCTTGGTTCCAAATATTGGGGAAGATGCCAGGGCTAAGGATGATGTTAAATAGTTTAAGTATAGCCAATTGCAATGTGTTGTCTGAATATTTCATAATTTCATTAAGCATACCATCAACACCACAGGCCTTTTTGGGTTGGAGTGTTTTTA
Source organism: Oncorhynchus masou masou (assembly GCF_036934945.1). NCBI lineage: Eukaryota > Metazoa > Chordata > Actinopteri > Salmoniformes > Salmonidae > Oncorhynchus > Oncorhynchus masou. Next base: position 7,407,657 of record NC_088229.1, on the reverse strand, counting down.
TTTTGTCCTGTAGTTCATTCAAAGTAATTGGAGAATCCAGTTCAGGTAGTCTTTAATAGTTTATTCTAAGATTTGTATTTGATCATGTATATGTTTTTCCTGTTTGTTTTGTTATAGGGCCAAAAAGATTGGGGAAGTGGTTTATCCATACATCTCCATTTAGGGTAGATAACTCTTCGTATTGTTGTTTGTTTAGTGTTTTCCAATTTTCCCAGAAGTGGTTAGAGTCCATGGATTCTTCAATTACGTTGAGCTGATTTCTGACGTGCTGTTCCTTCTTTTTCCGTACTGTATTTCTGTATTGTTTTAGTGATTCATCATAGTGAAGGCGTAGACTGTTAATTTTCTTCGGTTTTCTGTTTGAAATTTTTAGATTTGATAGGGAAGCTGAGATATCAAATATATTGTTTAGGTTTTCTACGTTTACACCTTCACTATTACAGTGGGACATTTTGTCAGGAAGTTGTCTAAAAGGGATTGAATTTGTTGTTGTCTAGTTGTTTTTTGGTAGGTGTCCAGATTACATTCCTTTTATCTATAGTATTTCCTAATATTACTCAGTTCCTTTGGCTTTGATGCCTCATGATTGAATATTGCTCTGTTCAAGTAGACTGTGATTTTGCTGTGATCTGACTGGGGTGTCAGTGAGCTGACTGTGAACGCTCTGAGAGACTCTGGGTTGAGGTCAGTGATAAAGTAGTCTACAGTACTACAGCCAAGAGATGAGCTATATGTGTACCTACCACAGGAGTCCCCTCAAAGCCTACCATTGACTATGTACAGGCCCAGCGTGCGACAGAGTTGCAGGAGTTGTGACCCATTTTTGTTGGTTATGTTGTCGTAGTTGTGCCTAGGGGTCATATGGGGGAGGTTATTCTGTCACCTCCAGGTAGGTGTTTGTCCCCCTGTGTGCTGAGGGTGTCAGGTTCTTTTCCGGTTCTGGCATTTAAGTCACCACAGACTAGTACATGTCCCTTGGCCTGGAAATTATTGATTTCTCCCTCTAGGATGGGGAAACTGTCTTCATTCAAATCAAATTTATTTATAAAGCCCTTCTTACATCAGCTGATATCTCAAAGTGCTGTACAGAAACCCAGCCTAAAACCCCAAACAGCAGGCAATGCAGGTGTAGAAGCACGGTGGCTAGGATAAACTCCCTAGAAAGGCCAAAACCTGGGAAGAAACCTAGAGAGGAACCAGGCTATGAGGGATGGCCAGTCCTCTTCTGGCTGTGCTGGGTGGAGATTATAACAGAACTTGGCCAAGATGTTCAAATGTTCATAAATTTCCAGCATGGTCAAATAATAATAATCACAGTAGTGGTCGAGGGTGCAACAGGTCAGCACCTCAGGAGTAAATGTCAGTTGGCTTTTCATAGCCGATCATTCAGAGTATCTCTACTGCTCCTGCTGTCTCTAGAGAGTTGAAAACAGCAGGTCTGGGACAGGTAGCACGTCTGGTGAACAGGTCAGGGTTCCATAGCCGCAGGCAGAGCATTTGAAACTGGAGCAGCAGCACGGCCAGGCGGACTGGGGACAGCAAGGAGAGAGAAAGAGAGAATTAGAGTGAGCATACTTAAATTCACACAGGACACCGGATAAGACAGGAGAAACACTCCAGATATAACAAACTGACCCTAGCCCTCCGACACATAAACTACTGCAGCATAAATACTGGAGGCTGAGACAGGAGGGGTCATTAAAGTGGGGGGATATAGGTAGCACACAGGAGGACATTTTTCTCTGTTAAGATCATTTCCTTTTGAATTTCTAGCCAAATGTAAAATGTTCCTGTTTTGATTAATTTAACGGAGTGAGTTAGGTCTACTCTACACCAAATTAGCATACCCCCTGAGTCCCTTCCCTGTTTCACACCTGGTAGCTTGGTGGATGGGACTACCAGTTCTCTGTAATCGAGAGGGCAACCAGTGGGTCTGTCTCTTCTATACCATGTATCACACCTGGTCATTTGGTGGATGGGACTAACAGCTCTCTGTAACCTAGAGGGCAACCAGTGGGTCCATATATACTATACCATGTTTCTCATAAGATGACAATGTCTGTATTTCTGATTTCTTTGGTGAAGTCCAGGTTCCTGCTCTTTAGGCCGAAGGCAGATGACCTCAGGCTTGGGAAATTCCAGGATGAGATAGGGAAGGCTTTGTGTTCCATAAAGTGTCCAATGTTTTTGGTCGTGTGGTTTGGCCTCAAGCCAGTAAGTGTGAGCAGAGCCTGCTGAGCATCTGGTACATGCCATTGGTTTGGGCCAGTGTGAGAGTGGGGGTTGGGCCTGTTTGCCTGCTCAAGGCCTGGGCGTATGTGTTCTCTCTCCCGTGCGTGTGTGTGTGTGTGTGTGTGTGTGTGTGTGTGTGTGTGTGTGTGTGTGTGTGTGTGTGTGTGTGTGTGTGTATCCCTCATCCCCTCTACATGCAGGGCTGTTCATCCCATCCCTCTGATAAATAACACACGAGGCTGAGGCCTTTTACATGTCTGATTATATTATGGTCCCGACTGTCAGAACAGCCTCTCACTCTACACTACTTTACGCTGAGATGGCTCTGGTCTAAAGTAGTTGTCCATATAGGGAATAAGGTTTCCTATGTTTGCGGTGTGGACGGGCCCCTGCTACCCATCTGCCTAAAAGCAGATGACATGGTCAGAACAGAACAACGTCTTGTCATCCTGCTCGGCTCTCATTCACATATCACCCTGAGATGTCTACTACTCAAGGGCAATACGTTAAACGTACTATAGACCAACCTGTACTGTATGTGAGACTCTTTGTTTTGCCAATGATCACTAGTCTATCACTAGTCTATCACTAGTCTATCACTAGTCTATCTCTAGTCTATCACTAGTCTATCACTAGTCTATCACTAGTCTATCAGTAGTCTATCAGTAGTCTATCGGTAGTATATCACTAGTCTATCACTAGTCTATCACTAGTCTATCACTAGTCTATCTCTAGTCTATCACTAGTCTATCTCTAGTCTATCACTAGTCTATCACTAGTCTATCAGTAGTATATTCATAGTCTATCAGTAGTCTATCAGTAGTCTATCAGTAGTCTATCTCTAGTCTATCAGTAGTATATTCATAGTCTATCAGTAGTCTATCAGTAGTCTATCAGTAGTCTATCACTAGTCTATCAGTAGTATATTCATAGTCTATCAGTAGTCTATCAGTAGTCTATCAGTAGTCTATCTCTAGTCTATCAGTAGTATATTCATAGTCTATCACTAGTCTATCACTAGTCTATCACTAGTCTATCAGTAGTCTATCACTAGTCTATCACTAGTCTATCAGTAGTCTATCAGTAGTCTATCAGTAGTCTATCAGTAGTATATCACTAGTCTATCACTAGTCTATCACTAGTCTATCACTAGTCTATCACTAGTCTATCAGTAGTCTATCAGTAGTCTATCACTAGTCTATCACTAGTCTATCAGTAGTCTATCAGTAGTCTATCAGTAGTCTATCAGTAGTCTATCACTAGTCTATCTCTAGTCTATCTCTAGTCTATCAGTAGTCTATCAGTAGTCTATCAGTAGTATATTCATAGTCTATCACTAGTCTATCAGTAGTATATTCATAGTCTATCACTAGTCTATCAGTAGTCTATCACTAGTCTATCAGTAGTATATCACTAGTCTATCAGTAGTCTATCACTAGTCTATCAGTAGTATATTCATAGTCTATCACTAGTCTATCAGTAGTCTATCAGTAGTCTATCAGTAGTCTATCAGTAGTCTATCACTAGTCTATCTCTAGTCTATCTCTAGTCTATCAGTAGTCTATCAGTAGTCTATCAGTAGTCTATCACTAGTCTATCACTAGTCTATCACTAGTCTATCACTAGTCTATCAGTAGTATATCACTAGTCTATCAGTAGTATATCACTAGTCTATCAGTAGTCTATCACTAGTCTATCAGTAGTATATTCATAGTCTATCACTAGTCTATCAGTAGTATATTCATAGTCTATCACTAGTCTATCAGTAGTATATCACTAGTCTATCAGTAGTCTATCACTAGTCTATCAGTAGTCTATCAGTAGTCTATCAGTAGTCTATCAGTAGTCTATCACTAGTCTATCACTAGTCTATCAGTAGTCTATCAGTAGTCTATCACTAGTCTATCACTAGTCTATCAGTAGTCTATCAGTAGTCTATCAGTAGTCTATCAGTAGTATATTCATAGTCTATCACTAGTCTATCACTAGTCTATCAGTAGTCTATCACTAGTCTATCACTAGTCTATCACTAGTCTATCAGTAGTCTATCAGTAGTCTATCAGTAGTATATTCATAGTCTATCACTAGTCTATCAGTAGTCTATCAGTAGTCTATCTCTAGTCTATCAGTAGTCTATCACTAGTCTATCAGTAGTCTATCACTAGTCTATCAGTAGTCTATCACTAGTCTATCACTAGTCTATCACTAGTCTATCAGTAGTATATTCATAGTCTATCACTAGTCTATCAGTAGTCTATCACTAGTCTATCTCTAGTCTATCACTAGTCTATCAGTAGTCTATCACTAGTCTATCACTAGTCTATCACTAGTCTATCACTAGTCTATCACTAGTCTATCACTAGTCTATCACTAGTCTATCAGTAGTCTATCAGTAGTCTATCACTAGTCTATCACTAGTCTATCAGTAGTATATCAGTAGTCTATCACTAGTCTATCAGTAGTCTATCAGTAGTCTATCTCTAGTCTATCACTAGTCTATCAGTAGTCTATCAGTAGTCTATCACTAGTCTATCTCTAGTCTATCACTAGTCTATCACTAGTCTATCACTAGTCTATCACTAGTCTATCACTAGTCTATCACTAGTCTATCAGTAGTCTATCAGTAGTCTATCACTAGTCTATCAGTAGTATATCAGTAGTCTATCACTAGTCTATCAGTAGTCTATCAGTAGTCTATCACTAGTCTATCACTAGTCTATCACTAGTCTATCACTAGTCTATCACTAGTCTAGTCTATCAGTCTATCACTAGTCTATCACTAGTCTATCAGTAGTCTATCAGTAGTCTCATCACTAGTCTATCAGTAGTCTATCACTAGTCTATCACTAGTCTATCACTAGTCTATCACTAGTCTATCAGTCTATCACTAGTCTATCATAGTCTATCTAGTCTATCAGTAGTCTATCACTAGTCTATCAGTAGTCTATCACTAGTCTATCACTAGTCTATCAGTAGTCTATCACTAGTCTATCACTAGTCTATCTCTAGTCTATCACTAGTCTATCAGTAGTATATTCATAGTCTATCTCTAGTCTATCACTAGTCTATCAGTAGTCTATCAGTAGTCTATCACTAGTCTATCACTAGTCTATCAGTAGTCTATCAGTAGTCTATCACTAGTCTATCAGTAGTCTATCACTAGTCTATCACTAGTCTATCAGTAGTCTATCACTAGTCTATCAGTAGTCTATCAGTAGTCTATCACTAGTCTATCAGTAGTCTATCTATCAGTAGTCTATCAGTAGTATATTCATAGTCTATCACTAGTCTATCACTAGTCTATCAGTAGTCTATCAGTAGTCTATCACTAGTCTATCACTAGTCTATCAGTAGTCTATCACTAGTCTATCACTAGTCTATCACTAGTCTATCAGTAGTATATTCATATCACTAGTCTATCAGTAGTCTATCACTAGTCTATCACTAGTCTATCACTCTAGTCTATCAGTAGTATATTCATAGTCTATCACTAGTCTATCACTAGTCTATCACTAGTCTATCAGTAGTCTATCACTAGTCTATCAGTAGTCTATCACTAGTCTATCAGTAGTCTATCAGTAGTCTATCACTAGTCTATCAGTAGTCTATCACTAGTCTATCAGTAGTCTATCATTCACTAGTCTATCAGTAGTCTATCAGTAGTCTAGTCTATCAGTAGTCTATCAGTCACTAGTCTATCACTAGTCTATCAGTAGTCTATCACTAGTCTATCAGTCTATCAGTAGTCTATCACTCACTAGTCTATCAGTAGTCTATCACTAGTCTATCTCTAGTCTATCAGTAGTATATTCATAGTCTATCACTAGTCTATCAGTAGTCTATCACTAGTCTATCACTAGTCTATCAGTAGTCTATCACTAGTCTATCACTAGTCTATCAGTAGTCTATCACTAGTCTATCAGTAGTCTATCATCATCAGTAGTCTATCATCAGTAGTCTATCACTAGTCTATCAGTAGTCTATCACTAGTCTAGTCTATCAGTAGTATATTCATAGTCTATCACTAGTCTATCACTAGTCTATCAGTAGTCTATCACTAGTCTATCACTAGTCTATCAGTAGTCTATCACTAGTCTATCAGTAGTCTATCACTAGTCTATCAGTAGTCTATCTCTATCTATCACTAGTCTATCAGTAGTCTATCACTAGTCTATCACTAGTCTATCACTAGTCTATCAGTAGTCTATCAGTAGTCTATCTATCACTAGTCTATCAGTAGTCTATCACTAGTCTATCAGTAGTCTATCACTATCTATCAGTAGTCTATCACTAGTCTATCACTAGTCTATCAGTAGTCTATCTCTAGTCTATCAGTAGTCTATCATAGTCTATCAGTAGTCTATCACTATCAGTAGTCTATCACTAGTCTATCAGTAGTCTATCATCTAGTCTATCACTAGTCTATCAGTAGTCTATCACTAGTCTATCACTAGTATATCACTAGTCTATCAGTAGTCTATCACTAGTAGTCTATCACTAGTCTATCACTAGTCTATCAGTAGTCTATCACTAGTCTATCAGTAGTCTATCTATCTAGTCTATCACTAGTCTATCACTAGTATATTCATCACTAGTCTATCACTAGTCTATCACTAGTCTATCAGTAGTCTATCACTAGTCTATCAGTAGTCTATCACTAGTCTATCAGTAGTATATTCATAGTCTATCACTAGTCTATCACTAGTCTATCAGTATCACTAGTCTATCACTAGTCTATCAGTAGTATCTCTAGTCTATCACTAGTCTATCAGTAGTATATTCATAGTCTATCTAGTCTATCAGTAGTCTATCAGTCTATCACTCTATCACTAGTCTATCAGTAGTCTATCACTAGTCTATCAGTAGTCTATCAGTAGTCTATCAGTAGTCTATCTCATAGTCTATCACTAGTCTATCAGTAGTCTATCACTAGTCTATCAGTAGTATATTCATAGTCTATCACTAGTCTATCACTAGTCTATCATCTAGTCTATCACTAGTCTATCACTAGTCTATCACTAGTCTATCATCATCAGTAGTCTATCAGTAGTATATTCATAGTCTATCACTAGTCTATCATCATCAGTAGTCTATCACTAGTCTATCAGTAGTATATTCATAGTCTATCTCTAGTCTATCAGTAGTCTATCAGTAGTCTATCACTAGTCTATCAGTAGTATATCAGTAGTATATTCATAGTCTATCACTAGTTTGCTGAAAAAAACATAGAAATATCATTTTGCAGTGTGACTCTGGCCTACTGCAGCCCGGCCTTTTGCTTCACGACCTTATTGATCTGGCCAGTGAAGATAACAGGAGCGCTGATTCATCCATTCGGTAGCATGCGAGGTGTCAACCATCAGGCCAAGCTCAGTCTCAATGGTCTTCAATCAAGACAAGATTTGAAAGTGTCTCTCTGAACTAACGGATTCCTGCGTGGAGCTGGTTATTCATTTCTGATTTGCAAAAAGTTTCCGTTTTTTTCTCAGCTCCAGCGTGACAGCTATTTTTGGGCAGATGTATTACTTATCCTACTCACTACATTGTCATGGTATACACGTGCATTGGTGAATCTGTTTTCTCCACGAGAGAGAGGTAAAAGTGTCTCTGGACTCCTGCATGGATCCTGACTCAGTACGCATGACTAATTCTGCAGACGTTTCAAATTTTTTTTTTTTTTTTTTTTGCAGCGAAACTGCTACAAGCTGATGCAATCCTACTATGATCCTTACTGCATTGTCATGTTATACACTTGTCTTTGACAAATCTGCCTTCTTTCTAGTAGAATAAATAGCGCGTCAGGCGTATAGTGTTTTTTGGGCTGATTACTGGACACTTTATGCATGACTAATTCTGCAGACGTTTCAAGATCATTATCATTTTTCATGCCCAACAGCTCAACCAACGTATTGAAGAGACAGTGTCCCTTCCTTGTCTAATTAAAAAGGTTTAAATCAAATATACAATTATTCGTTTTCATCCTTACTGCATTGGAATGTTACTGTAGCGGGACTGGGGTCCTTGATGATTCTGTACTCTCCAGTGGAAAGGGAACTGATGGAACAGTCTTGTCTGCACCCAGTACCGTGTGCATGATTCATTCTGCTGACGTGATTTTACTATTGCGGTTATTTTTTGGCCGTTAATTATTTTTATTTTTTTTGCACCACACAACTGCCAGAGGCTGATTTATTACTAGTATAATCCTGACATCAGGTTACTACAACACACTTGTCCTTAAATTATCTGTTTTCTCCCGTCTCCTGTTGTCTCCAAGGTAACATTAAAATACACATTCAGACAGCAGGGCTCAGTGGGCAGAAAGCTTTTCATTTCTCTTGTCTTTCTCAAAGCGAGTTATTTCATTCTCACTACAGACGAGTTGATTCGGTCCAAAAGGGAAAAACTGACTTTGCTAATTAGTTGTTGTGTTGTGTGAGGAGGAGGAAGCTGAGGAGGAAGCTGAGGGTAGCGCATCGTTAATTAACTGCTGGTTTCTAATTGGACTTTCTTTAATTGGACAGAAATCACATGGTATTTCGTTAGTAAATATATGGAGGTATCATGGTTGATACAAGGTCATTAGTAATTATATGGAGATATCATGGTCATTAGTAATTATATGGAGGTATCATGGTCATTAGTAATTATATGGAGGTATCATGGTCATTAGTAATTATATGGAGGTATCATGGTCATTAGTAATTATATGGAGGTATCATGGTCATTAGTAATTATATGGAGGTATCATGGTCATTAGTAATTATATGGAGGTATCATGGTCATTAGTAATTATATGGAGGTATCATGGTCATTAGTAATTATATGGAGGTATCATGGTCATTAGTAATTATATGGAGGTATCATGGTCATTAGTAATTATATGGAGGTATCATGGTCATTAGTAATTATATGGAGGTATCATGGTCATTAGTAATTATATGGAGGTATCATGGTCATTAGTAATTATATGGAGGTATCATGGTCATTAGTAATTATATGGAGGTATCATGGTCATTAGTAATTATATGGAGGTATCATGGTCATTAGTAATTATATGGAGGTATCATGGTCATTAGTAATTATATGGAGGTATCATGGTCATTAGTAATTATATGGAGGTATCATGGTCATTAGTAATTATATGGAGGTATCATGGTCATTAGTAATTATATGGAGGTATCATGGTCATTAGTAATTATATGGAGGTATCATGGTCATTAGTAATTATATGGAGGTATCATGGTCATTAGTAATTATATGGAGGTATCATGGTTGATACAAGGTCATTAGTAATTATATGGAGGTATCATGGTCATTAGTAATTATATGGAGGTATCATGGTCATTAGTAATTATATGGAGGTATCATGGTCATTAGTAATTATATGGAGGTATCATGGTCATCATTAGTAATTATATGGAGGTATCATGGTCATTAGTAATTATATGGAGGTATCATAGTCATTAGTAATTATATGGAGGTATCATGGTCATTAGTAATTATATGGAGGTATCATGGTCATTAGTAATTATATGGAGGTATCATGGTTGATACAAGGTCATTAGTAATTATTTGGAGGTATCAAGGTCATTAGTAATTATATGGAGGTATCATGGTCATTAGTAATTATATGGAGGTATCATGGTCATTAGTAATTATATGGAGGTATCATGGTCATTTAGTAATTATATGGAGGTATCATGGTCATTAGTAATTATATGGAGGTATCATGGTCATTAGTAATTATATGGAGGTATCATGGTCATTAGTAATTATATGGAGGTATCATGGTCATTAGTAATTATATGGAGGTATCATGGTCATTAGTAATTATATGGAGGTATCATGGTCATTAGTAATTATATGGAGGTATCATGGTTGAACTCATTAGTAATTATATGGAGGTATCATGGCTCATTAGTAATTATATGGAGGTGTCATAAATTATAAGATATTAGTAAATATGTCATTAGTATTTGGAGGTAATTTGTGAAGAATCATGGTCATTAGTAATCATATGGAGGTATCATTTATTGGTAATTATAAGGTATCATTTAACAAATCAAAAACTAATTATTGGAGGTGGTCATTAGGTATCAAGGTCAAATTATATGGAGGTATCATGGTTATTTCAGGTCATTAGTAACTTATAGGAGGTATCATGAGGATCTCTGAATGATAATGTTGAATTATATAAATGAATAATGAGGTGATAAATAGTAATTATATGGAGGTATCAAGGTCATTAGTAATTATATGGAGGTATCATGGTCATTAGTAATTATATGGAGGTATCATCATTAGTTATTAGTAATTATATGGAGAGTAGCATCATGAAGTAATTATATGGAGGTATCATGGTCATTAGTAATTATATGGATATCATGTCATTAGTAATTATATGGAGTTTAAAGGTCATTAGTATTATGGATATCAAAAGTAATTATATGATTTCATTAGTAATTATATGGAGGTATCAAGGTCATTAGTAATTATATGGAGATCAATCATTAGTAATTATAGGAGGTATCATGGTCATTAGTAATTATCTATGGAGATCATGGTCATTAGTAATTATAACTTTCAGCTCATACAAGTAATTATATGAGAAGACATGATCAGAGATGCAGCCAAGAGGCCATTAGTAATTATGGATGTACTGCAGAGATCTATTAGTAATTATATGAGGTGGGAGACTCATGTAATTATAGGACAATCAATCAGTTGTAATTATTGGAGGTATCATGGTCATTAGTAATTATATGGAGGTATCAAGGTCATTAGTAATTATAAAGATATCATGGTCATTAAATTATAGTGGAGTTTAAAGTTTGCCACAAGTCATTAGTAATTATATATCATGGAGATCATGGTCATTAAATTATATGGAAGAAGGTATCATGGTCATTAGATAAACCAAAATTATTTGAACTTTTTGGAGGTATCAATGTCATTAGTAATTATTATGTTTGGCATATTAAATTATATGGAATCATGGTCATTAGTAATCACCCTGGAACATTAGTAATTATATGGAGGTATCATACCCATTAGTAATTATATGGAGGCATCATCATGGTAATTATATGGGCCATGGTCATTAGTAATTATAGGGACAGGGATCATGGTTAAAATTGATTATATGGGAATCATGGTCATGGAGTAATTATATGGAGGTATCATGGTCATTAAATTATATGGAATCTGCAAAAGAGCTGAGACTGGGATATGGAGATTTGTCTTCCAATTATAGGACAATGGTCCAAAATATAAAGGTCAAAATTATAATGGAGGTATCATGGTCATTAGTAATTATATGGAGGTATCCAGGTGTTAGTAATTATATGGCGGTATCAGGTCATTAGTAATTATATGGAGGTATCAATCGAGAATCTGTGGAAAGAACTAATTATATGGAGGTATCAAATGTCATTAGTAATTATATGGAGGTATCAAGGTCATTAGTAATTGCAAGGAGGAATGGGTCATTAGTAATTATATGGAGGTATCATGGTCATTAGTAATTATATGGAGGTATCATGGTCATTAGTAATTATATGGAGGTATCATGGTCATTAGTAATTATAGGTGGCGGTATCAAGGTCATTAAATTATAGGAGGTATCAAGGTCAATAATTATATGGAGGTATCAATTTTTCAGTAATTTTGATTTGTTAAAAAGTTTGGAATATCATGGTCATTAGTAATTATGGAGGTATCAAGGTCATTAGTATTGGAGGTATCACATTAGTAATTATTGGAGGTATCATGGTCATTAAATTATATGGAGTTATCATGGTCTTTATTTTGAAGCCATTAGAATTATGTGGCAATCATGGTCATTAGGTCATTAGTAATTAAATCATTCATAGGGAGGTATCATGGTCATTAGTAATTATATGGATCATGGTCATGGTCATTAGTAATTATATGGAGGTATCATGGTCAAGTTATAGTAATTATATGGAGGTATCATGGTCATTAGTAATTATATGGAGGTATCATGGTCATTAGTAATTATATGGAGGTATCATGGTCATTAGTAATTATATGGAGGTATCATGGTCATTAGTAATTATATGGAGGTATCATGGTCATTAGTAATTATATGGAGGTATCATGGTCATTAGTAATTATATGGAGGTATCATGGTCATTAGTAATTATATGGAGGTATCATGGTCATTAGATACAAGGTCATTAATAATTATATGGAGGTATCATGGTCATTAGTAATTATATGGAGGTATCATGGTCATTAGATACAAGGTCATTAGTAATTATATGGAGGTATCATGGTCATTAGTAATTCATTAGTAACGCATATGGAGGTATCATGGTCCTTAGTAATTATATGGAGGTATCACGGTCATTTTGCTAATCCCTGGAGGTATCATGGTCATTAGAAAATTATATGGAGGTATCTAAAATTATGAAGGTATCACGGTCATGAGGTAATGTCCAACGCTGGTCCGACCAATCTGATTCCACACTCCAAGACTGCTTCCATCACGTGGACTGGGATATGGTCATTAGTAATTATATGGAGACATCAACATTGACGAATAATTAGTGATTCGGTGGTCATTAGTAATTAGGAGGTATCATGTCATTAGTAATTATGTGGAGTTCATGGTCATAGCAACGTAATTAAAATCATTCAAACCAGAAACCGTGGATATGATGGCAGCATTATATGGAGGTATCATGGTCATTAGAATTATATGGAGGTATCACTGCTTTTAATCAGGGCAAGGTGACTGGTAACATTAGTGAATATAAACAGTATCATGGTCTATTAGACAGCCTTATACCAGTATCAGTCTGTCTATCAAACAAGCTAAGCGTCAGGTATCAGGTCATTAGTAATTATTCAACGGTATCAGACACAAGAATTATATGGAGGGTCGACAGTCAATCACGGACTATAAAAAAAATCAGCCCATTAGTAATTATATGGATGTCTTGCTCCCAGGTCAGACTAAATTATTTTTTGCCCGCATATCAATACAGTCCACTTAGTAATTATATGGCCTGCAACGAAAACATGCATGGACTCTCATTAGTAATTATATGCAGCCGAGGTATCATGGTAAAACATTTAAATGTGTTTAACCCTCATGGTCATTAGTAATGGAGGCCCATGGTCATTAGTATCCCCAGCCGCATGGTCATTAGTAATCAGAGCATCATTAGTAGACCAGCTGGCTGGTGTGTTTACGGACATATTCATGGTCATTAGTAATTATATGGAGTCTGCTGTTCCCACATGCATGGTCAAGAGGGCACCATTAGTAATTATATGGAGGTTCATGGTCAAGAAAGCTAATAACTGAGCTATCATGGTCATTAGAATTATATGGAGGTATCCATTAGTAGCACTATCACTTCCGTCATCATGTAATTGCTTTGAGAGACTAGTCAAGGACATTAGTAATTATATGGAGGTATCATGGTCATTAGACACCCTGGAGACCATGGTCATTAGTAATTATATGGAGGTATCATGGTCATTAAATAGGTCCACAGTAATTATGCAATCATCAACCAATTACTGCACACTGCCATTAAATTATCTGGACAAGAGAATTATATGGAATACCTGTGTTAGTAATTATATGGAGGTTCATCATTAGTAATTACAGCTCGGCATTTAACACCATAGTACCCTCCAAGGTCATTAGTAATTGAAGCTCGAGACCCTGGGTCTCAAACCCCCCCTGTGCAACTGGGTAATTGGACTTCCTGAAGGGCCAACAACAGGTGGTGAGGGTATCATGGTCAGCAACATCTCAACCCCGCTTAGATTATCAACATGTTCATTAGTAATTATATGGGCCCCACAAGTAATTATATGGAGGTGCGTAATTATATGAGCCCTGGTCTCCTGTACTCCCTGTTCACCCACGACTGCGTGGCCACGCACGCCTCCAACTCTATCATCAAGTTTGCGGACGACACAACAGTGGTAGGCTTGATTACCAACAACGACGAGACGGCCTACAGGGAGGAGGTGAGGGCCATCGGAGTGTGGTGTCAGGAAAATAACCTCACACTCAACGTCAACAAAACTAAGGAGATGATTGTGGACTTCAGGAAACAGCAGAGGGAACACCCCCATTAGTATCCACATCGATGGAACAGTAGTGGAGAGGGTAGTAAGTTTTAAGTTCCTCGGCATACACATCACAGACAAACTGAATTGGTCCACTCACACAGACAGCATCGTGAAGAAGGCGCAGCAGCGCCTCTTCAACCTCAGGAGGCTGAAGAAATTCAGCTTGTCACCAAAAGCACTCACAAACTTCTACAGATGCACAATCAAGAGCATCCTGGCGGGCTGTATCACCGCCTGGTACGGCAACTGCTCCGCCCACAACCGTAAGGCTCTCCAGAGGGTAGTGAGGTCTGCACAACGCATCACCGGGGGCAAACTAATTACCTGCCCTCCAGGACACCTACACCACCCGATGTTACAGGAAGGCCATAAAGATCATCAAGGACAACAACCACCCGAGCCACTGCCTGTTTATACCCCGCTATCATCCAGAAGGCGAGGTCAGTACAGGTGCATCAAAGCTGGGACCGAGAGACTGAAAAACAGCTTCTATCTCAAGGCCATCAGACTGTTAAACAGCAACCACTAACATTGAGTGGCTGCTGCCAACACACTGACTCAACTCCAGCCACTTTAATAATGGGAATTGATGGGAAATGATGTAAAATATATCACTAGCCACTTTAAACAATGCTACCTAATATAATGTTTACATACCCTACATTATTCATTTCATATGTATATGTATATACTGTACTCTATATCATCTACTGCATCCTTATGTAATACATGTATCACTAGCCACTTTAACTATGCCACTTTGTTTACATACTCATCTCATATGTATATACTGTACTCGATACCATCTACTGTATCTTGCCTATGCTGCTCTGTACCATCACTCATTCATAGATCTTTATCCCCTTACACTTGTGTATAAGACAGTAGTTTTGGAATTGTTAGTTAGATTACTTGTTGGTTATTACTGCATTGTCGGAACTAGAAGCACAAGCATTTCGTATCACTCGCATTAACATCTGCTAACCATGTGTATGTGACAAATAAAATTTGATTTGATTTGATTTTATATGGGTATCATGGTCATTAGATATATGGAGGTACACCGTAATTACACAGTAATAACCTATGAACTATGTCTAGATTTTTCTAACCCATCACAGTTTTTTCAAATTCAATAAAACTTTTTTTATATGGAATCCCTTCAATTAAAAAGCAAAGTCAGATATCAAATACAGTATCATCATCCTTAACATGTAATACAGCTGTTATAACCAGACAGACAGACGGACTGGTGGAGAGTTGAGTTAGCAACACACAGACAGGCTGACAGACAGACAGACTGGCGGACAGATGGACTGGTGGAGAGTTGAGTTAGCAACACACAGACAGACTGGCGGACAGATGGACTGGTGGAGAGTTGAGTTAGCAACACACAGACAGGCTGACGGACAGATGGACTGGTGGAGAGTTGAGTTAGCAACACACAGACAGGCTGGTCATTAGACAGACGGACTGGTGGAGAGTTGAGTTAGCAACACACAGACAGGCTGACGGACAGATGGACTGGTGGAGAGTTGAGTTAGCAACACACAGACAGACAGACAGACTGGCGGACAGATTAGGACTGGTGGAGAGTTGAGTTAGCAACACACAGACAGGCTGCCGGACAGATGGACTGGTGGAGAGTTGAGTTAGCAACACACAGACAGGCTGACGGACAGACGGACTGGTGGAGAGTTGAGTTAGCAACACACAGACAGGCTGGAGACGGACAGATGGACTGGTGGAGAGTTGAGTTAGCAACACACAGACAGGCTGACGGACAGATGGACTGGTGGAGAGTTGAGTTAGCAACACACAGACAGACAGACAGACAGACAGACAGACAGACTGGCGGACAGATGGACTGGTGGAGAGTTGAGTTAGCAACACACAGACAGGCTGACGGACAGATGGACGGACTGGTGGAGAGTTGAGTTAGCAGCACACAGACAGGCTTTCATGGACAGATGGACTGGTGGAGAGTTGAGTTAGCAACAGACAGACAGACAGAGACAGACAGACAGACTGGAGGACTGGTGGAGAATTGAGTTAGCAACAGACAGACGGACTGGTGGACTGGTGGAGAGTTGAGTTAGCAACAGACAGACAGACTGGTGGACTGGTGGAGAGTTGAGTTAGCAACAGACTGGTGGACTGGTGGAGAGTTATTTTATTTTATTTCACCTTCTAATTTACAACTGCGACCTGGCCAAGATAAAGCAAAGCAGTGCAACAAAAACAACACAGAGTTACACATAAACAAACGTACAGTCAATAACACAGTAGAAAAGTCTATAGACAGAGTGTGCAAATCGAGTAAGGAGGTAAGGCAATAAATAGGCCATAGAGGCAAAATAATTACAATTGAGCAAATGAACACTGGAGTGATAAATGTGCAGATGATGATGTGCAAGTAGTGATACTGGTGTGCAAAAGAGCAGAAAAGTAAATCAAAACAATATGTGGATGAGGTAGGTAGATAGTCCGTCTGCAAATAGCTGTGTACAGCTGCAGAATAAGAATATAATAACAAATAATGACATCATTATTGAATCCACAATGTGTGGGCGTCTCTACAGTGGGTGACTTCCACAAGGATACCTCTGAGGTGAAGTGATTTCACCGAGAAGCGTACTTTTCACACATCATGCAGGATTAATAATGTGTATATTTACACTCTGGCTATTTTTTAGCAAAGGTTAATGTTGATATTTTTTTATTCATTTAACTAGGCAAGTCAGTTAAGAACAAATTCTTAGTTACAATGACAGCCTACCAGGGAACAGTGGGCTCACTGCCTTTTTCAGAGGCAGAATGACAGATATTTACCTTGTCAGCTCAGGGATTCGATCCAGAAACCTTTCGGTTGCTGGCCCAACGCTCTAACCACTAGGCTACCTGCTGGTTACTGGCCCAACGCTCTAACCACTAGGCTACCTGCTGGTTACTGGCCCAACGCTCTAACCACTAGGCTACCTGCTGGTTACTGGCCCAACGCTCTAACCACTAGGCTACCTGCCTCTAACCACTAGGCTACCTGCCTCTAACCACTAGGCTACCTGGCGCCCCTGGACTAGAATTCATTATGATCTTAAATTGGTTAAGCGTCAGGTGCTTTAAAAGTCCCGTCAGCTCTGTGTGTGTGTGTGTCTGTGTGTGTGTTTAAAAAAAAAAACAGGCCACTATGTCTCACTCAGCATTAAAGAGATTGCAAAGTCAGATAACACATCCCCATGTAATACAGCTGTTATAACCAGACAGACAGACGGACTGTGCCACTCCAATTGGCTGATGATATAAGTCTAGGGCCACACAGCTCTGTGACTGACTGGTCTAGGGCCTACAGCTCTGTGACTGGCTGGTCTAGGGAATTCAGCTCTGTGACTGGCTGGTCTAGGGCCTACAGCTCTGTGACTGACTGGTCTTGGGCCTACAGCTCTGTGACTGGCTGGTCTAGGGGCCTACAGCTCTGTGACTGGCTGGTCTAGGGCCTACAGCTCTGTGACTGGCTGGTCTAGGGCCTACAGCTCTGTGACTGACTGGTCTAGGGCCTACAGCTCTGTGACTGGCTGGTCTAGGGCCTACAGCTCTGTGACTGGCTGGTCTAGGGCCTACAGCTCTGTGTGACTGGTGGAGAGTTGAGTTAGCAACAGACAGACAGACTGGCTGGTCTAGGGCCTACAGCTCTGTGACTGGCTGGTCTAGGGCCTACAGCTCTGTGACTGGCTGGTCTAGGGCCTACAGCTCTGTGACTGGCTGGTCTAGGGCCTACAGCTCTGTGACTGACTGGTCTAGGGCCTACAACTCTGTGACTGACTGGTCTAGGGCCTACAGCTCTGTGACTGGCTGGTCTAGGGCCTACAGCTCTGTGACTGGCTGGTCTAGGGCCTACAGCTCTGTGACTGGCTGGTCTAGGGCCTACAACTCTGTGACTGACTGGTCTAGGGCCTACAACTCTGTGACTGACTGGTCTAGGGCCTACAGCTCTGTGACTGGCTGGTCTAGGGCCTACAGCTCTGTGACTGGCTGGGCTAGGGCCTACAGCTCTGTGACTGGCTGGTCTAGGGCCTACAGCTCTGTGACTGGCTGGTCTAGGGCCTACAGCTCTGTGACTGGCTGGTCTAGGGCCTACAGCTCTGTGACTGGCTGGTCTAGGGCCTACAGCTCTGTGACTGGCTGGTCTAGGGCCTACAGCTCTGTGACTGACTGGTCTAGGGCCTACAGCTCTGTGACTGACTGGTCTAGGGCCTACAGCTCTGTGACTGGCTGGTCTAGGGCCTACAGCTCTGTGACTGGCTGGTCTAGGGCCTACAGCTCTGTGACTGGCTGGTCTAGGGCCTACAGCTCTGTGACTGGCTGGTCTAGGGCCTACAGCTCTGTGACTGGCTGGTCTAGGGCCTACAGCTCTGTGACTGGCTGGTCTAGGGCCTACAGCTCTGTGACTGGCTGGTCTAGGGCCTACAGCTCTGTGACTGGCTGGTCTAGGGCCTACAGCTCTGTGACTGGCTGGTCTAGGGCCTACAGCTCTGTGACTGACTGGTCTAGGGCCTACAGCTCTGTGACTGACTGGTCTAGGGCCTACAGCTCTGTGATTGAGCTCGGACTTTGTAAACTGTCAGAGCATCCGGCACCACTTCACAACATAGGAATAGAAGACAGGTTAACTAAATATAAAACTAAAAGTATTGTATTTGGTTCAAAACATTCTGTAAGACCTAAACGTTAACTGGAGTTGTATATAAAGTGTGTGAACATTGAGCAAGTTGAGGAAGCTAAACTCCTAGGAGTAACATTGAATAGTCTATTATCATGGTTAAGTCATATTGACAAAGTTGTTGTGGAGATGGGTAGAGGTACAGGTGAAGTCAGAAGTTTACATACACCTTAGCCAAATACATTTAAAAACTCAGTATTTCACAATTCCTGACATTTAATCCTCGTAAAAATTCCCTGTGTTCGGTCAGTTAGGATCACCACTTTATTTTAATTATGTGAAACGTCTGAATCATAGTAGAGAGAATTATTTATTTCAGCTTTTATTTCTTTCATCACATTCCCAGTGGGTCAGAAGTTTACATGCTAATTGAGTGTATTGCCTTTAAATTGTTTAACTTGGGTCAAACGTTTCACGTAGCCTTCCACAAGTTTCCCACAATAAGTTGGGTGAAATTTGGCCCATTCCTCCTGACAGAGCTGGTGTATCTGAGTCAGGTGTGTAGGCCTCCTTGCTCGCACACATTTTTTCAGTGCTGCCCACACATTTTCTATAGGGTTGAGGTCAGGGCTTTGTGATGGCCACTCAAATACCTTGACTTTGTTGTCCTTAAGCCATTTTGCCAGAACTTTAGAAGAATGCTTGGGGTCATTGTTCATTCAGAAGACCCATTTGCGACCAAGCTTTAACTTCCTGACTGACTGTCGTGAGATGGTGCTTCAATATATCCACCTAAATTTTCCTCCTTCATGATTCCATCTATTTTGTGAAGTGCACCAGTCCCTCCTGCAGCAAAGCACCCCCACAACATGATGATGCCACCCCCGTGCTTCACGGTTGGGATGGTGTTCTTCGGCTTGCAAGCCTCCCCCTTTTTCCTCCAAACATAATGATGGCCATTATGGCAAAACAGTTCTATTTTTGTTTCATCAGACCAGTGGACATTTCTACAAAAAGTACAATCTTTGTCCCCATGTGCAGATGCAAACCGTAGTCTTGCTTTTTTTAATGGTGGTTTTGGAGCAGTGACTTCTTCCTTGCAGAGCAGCCTTTCAGGTTATGTCAATATAGGACTTGTTTTACTGTGGATTTTGATACTTTTGTACCTGTTTCCTCCAGCATCTTCACAAGGTCCTTTGCTGTTCTGGGATTGATTTACACTTTTCGCATCAAAGTACGTTCATCTCTAGGAGACAGAACGCGTCTCCTTCCTGAGCGGTATGACGGCTGCGTGGTCCCATGGTGTTTATACTTGCATACTATTGTTTGTAAAGATGAACGTGGTACCTTCAGGCATTTGGAAATTGCTCCCAAGGATAAACCAGACTTGTGGAGGTCTACAATTTGTTTTCTGAGGTCTTGGCTGATTTCTTTTGATTTTCCCATGATGTCAAGCAAAGAGGCACTGAGTTTGAAGTTAGGCATTGAACTACATCCACAGGTACACCTCCAATTGACTCAAATTATGTCAATTAGCCTATCAGAAGCTTCTAAATCCATGACATCATTTTCTGGTATTGTCCAAGCTGTTTAAAGGCACAGTCAATTTAGTGTATGTAAACTTCTGACCCACTGGAATTGTAATACAGTGAATTATTAGTGAAATAATCTGTCTGTAAACAATTGTTGGAAAAATGACTTGTGTCATGCACAAAGTAGATGTCCTAACCGACTGGCGAAAACTATAGTTTGTAAACAAGAAATTTGTGGAGTGGTTGAAAAACAAGTTTTACTGACTCCAACCTAAGTGTATGTAAACGAGTTTTAATGACTCCAACCTAAGAATGTAAACTTCAGACTTCAACTGTATGTCTGTTATAAAAAAAGATGTTCTGTGTTTTTGACAAAAAGATCAACAGTACTAGTTGTTCAGGTTCTGGTCTTGTCCCCATCTTGATTACTGTCTGGCAAAGGAAGACCTAGCAAAGCTGTAGCTGGCTCAAAACAGAGTGGCACGCCTTTCCATTAACTGCACACATTGAACTAACATCTACAACATGCATGCCAGTCTTTCCTGTTTGGGTGTTGATGAGAGATTAACTTGCTCTTCTTGATTTTATGAGAATATTACTTAAATGAAGATTCCAGATAATCTGCATAAGCAAATAATAAATTCAGCTCAGACACCCAGACATACCCCATAAGCCATGCCACCAGGGGTCTCTTCAGACACCCATACATACCCCACAAGACATGCCACCAGGGGTCTCTTCAGACACCCAGACATAACCCACAAGACATGCCAACAAGGGGTCTCTTCAGACACCCAGACATACCCCACAAGACATGCCACCAGGGGTCTCTTCAGACACCCATACATACCCCACAAGACATGCCACCAGGGGTCTCTTCAGACACCCAGACATACCCCACAAGACATGCCACCAGGGGTCTCTTCAGACACCCATACATACCCCACAAGACATGCCACCAGGGGTCTCTTCAGACACCCAGACATACCCCACAAGACATGCCACCAGGGGTCTCTTCAGACACCCAGACATAACCCACAAGACATGCCACCAGGGGTCTCTTCAGACACCCATACATACCCCACAAGACATGCCACCAGGGGTCTCTTCAGACACCCATACATACCCCACAAGACATGCCACCAGGGGTCTCTTCAGTCACCCATACATACCCCACAAGACATGCCACCAGGGGTCTCTTCACAGTCCAAGTCCAGTATTAATTCACGGCAACGCATGGTATAATACAGAGCAGGGATCGCATCCCTTCCATGTCCAATTACTCAAACAAAACAGCAAAAATGACCTTGTAAAAAAATGATTAAACAACATCTCATGGAATGGTGAGGACTGTGAGGTGACACACACACTGATTGTTTACCATTACATTTAAAAATTATTGTGTGACTGTCCTTGAATATTAGGGTACCAGTGTTTTGTTACTTCCACAACATTGAATAGCCACCTGTCGTCTTTCACAACATAAATACCCCTGAAAATGCTTTCAAGCAGCTGTGGGGACAATCCATAACTGTAATGATATCCAAAATAATGATTGTTGAAATAGCAGTATTCAGACAGAAACCAGGGGAGAATTCATAGATTCAAGCTGAAATAAACAGTTCAATCTCAAGTATTTTTTCAGACACCAATAAACTCTATTGTTGTTGTTGTTGTTTACTATGTATACATATCGGGGACTTTGGGACTTTGGGACTTTCAGACCCCCCCCCCGTGGAGGCTGACCTAGTCTCATAAGAATGTTACATCTCTTTTTAAAAGCTGTCCGGCAGCAGATCAGATGCTTGTCCTTCAGACACCCTCTTCCCCACAAGTACCCTGACACGGGGTCCCTTTCCCCAAGTACCCTGACACGGACACCCTCTTCCCCAAGTACCCTGATACGGACACCCTCTTCCCCAAGAACCCTGATACTCTGACACCCTCTTCCCCAAGAACCCTGATACTCTGACACAGACACCCTCTTCCCCAAGAACCCTGATACTCTGACACGGACACCCTCTTCCCCAAGAACCCTGATTCTCTGACAGGACACCCTCTTCCCCAAGAACCCTGATACTTGTAAAAAAAATGATTAAACAACATCCCCAAGAACCCTGAGGACTCTGAGGTGACACACACACTGATTGTTTACCATTACATTTAAAACCCTATTGTGTGACTGTCCTTTCCCCAAGAACCCTGTTTTGTCTGACACCATTGGAATACCCTCTTCCCAAGAACCCTGATACTCTGACAAGCTCTTCCCCAAGAACCCTGACAATCCATAACTGACACCCTCTTCCCAAAAAATGATTCTCTGATAGCACCCTATTCAGACAGAAACCAGGGGAGAATTCTCTGACACCAAGCTTCCCCAAAACAGTTCAATCTCTGACACCCTTTTCCCCAATAACCCTTATTCTCTATGTATACATATCGGGGACTTTGGACACCCTCTTCCCCAAGAACCCTTGATCTCTGACACCCTCTTCCCCAAGAACCCTGATACTCTGACACGGACACCCTCTTCCCCAAGAACCCTGTCCTGACACGGACACCCTCTTCCCCAAGAACCCTGATACTCTGACACGGACACCCTCTTCCCCAAGAACCCTGATTCTCTGACACGGACACCCTCTTCCCCAAGAACCCTGATACTCTGACACGGTCAGCTTGAGAGGTGAGTGATTCCTCATAAAACCAGGACAAACAAAGAAATGAAATTCTCCATAGAATGGGCCTTAAGATTAAGTCTTGAACCCGATTTTATCTCTTTTGTAAATGTTTCAATATATTGTTGTCAATATATTGTTGAACATAATATACGGCAGAGTGGGATTGCTGAAATAAAATAATAATTTTATCAAATCATTGTTGGATATAAAAAAAAACGTCTGCTAAAATATTTTTTTTTATTTGGCCTTTTTTTAACTAGGCAAGTCAGTTAAGAACAAATTCTTGTTTTCAATGACGGCCTAGGAACAGTGGGTTAACTGCCTTGTACAGGGGCAGAACAACAGATTTGTACCTTGTCAGCTCGGGGGTTTGAACTTGCAACCTTCCGGATACTAGTCCAACGCTCTAACCACTAGGCCACCCTGTATATTAAATTATTATTAACTCCATGGGTCTGCCGGTGTACCGCCATATCGATGATGTCATGGATCATTGTTTCAGAAATATAATACTCTCAGAAGAACTTTGTGAATTCAATGTAGACTTTAATACAAGTTATAAAGAGCCGTGCTGGTCCGCGGAACAGCCACCCGCTTCTCAACACTGGCTCTGCTTTTATACATACATAGTGTTTGTGTACATCACATATGTAAATGAAGTTACTCCTCCTTAGTATCTGCTTTTGGTTACAACGATGGCAGAACTCTTTCCATGTTCTAAAAATAATGTATGTATTGCATGCTTATGTTTTACGTGTTAGTCATCAGTTATCTTGCCAACATCTTTCTTCCTGTATCCTGCTGACCACAGCACGTTCGGCTGTCATGAATGCACGTATGGTCTTGGTTAATGTATTCTTTCATAAATAGAGTATAGCCTGGGTGTCATCTTCTCTTAACGTGCATGTCCTTGCTATTTCAGCCTTGCAACCAGACCTATGTAATGCTCAGCTCTCTCTCCTCAATGGTTCGCTCCAACAATGACCACAACAAACCCATGGTGAATGCTGTGACAGCTCTGGGCTGTCACCATGTATACCCGCCCACACGGAGAAAATGGCTGCATTGCTACAATACAAGACTAAAAGTCTCTCGACTCTGAGAAAAGTGTCTAACCTACTGAAATGTTCTGTGATAAAGAATATAATGATTTAGATGCACTATTGTAAAGTGGCTGTTCCACTGGATGTCAGAAGGTGAATTCACCAATTTGTAAGTCGCTCTGGATAAGAGCGTCTGCTAAATGACTTAAATGTAAATGTAAATGTAAATACTATTGTATTTTTTTTTCTTACTTCCTCAGCTTTAATTTTCTCCATTTCCATCTAAACACTATGAAAATGATGTAATACTAAGACAAAGCAATACTAAGACAAAGCGTAATATGTTAGTTCTGAGAGACAAATACTCAAACATTTTCTGTGGTGCAACTACCAACATGCTGCCTGACAGTGCAGTATAAATCTCATTTTAATCCACTTCCCTGATGCCAATGTAGCCTATAGATCTGTAGCTCACCTAAGGAGACTGGGGGTCCACGGTCCTATTTGTAGATCACTGATTTTCCCTTTATAGAGCATTACTTTTGACCAGAGCCATATAGGTCCATAGGGCTCTGATCAAAAGTTGTGCAATATATAGGAACTAGGGTGCTATTTTGGGATGAACACTACATTGCTTCTGTTTCAGCAGCAATGCACCACTCAAGTCTACTCTGCAGGCAACTTGACAAATGAGTAGCAAAGGGATAGGAGCAGGGGGAGAGGAGAGAATAGAGCAGGGGGAGAGGAGAGAATAGAGGAGGGGAGAGGAGAGAATAGAGCAGGGAGAGGGAGAGAATAGAGGAGGGGGAGAGGAATAGAGAGAATAGAGAGAGGGGGGGGGAGAGGAGAGAATAGAGGAGGGGAGAGGAGAGAATAGAGAGCAGGGTGAGAGGAGAGAATAGAGCAGGGGGAGAGGAGAGGGGAGAGGAGGGAATAGAGCAGGGTGAGAGGAGAGAATAGAGCAGGGGGAGGAGAGGAGAGAATAGAGCAGGGGGAGAGGAGAGGAGCAGGGGGAGAGGAGAGGGCGAGGGCGAGGAGAGAATAGAGCAGGGGGAGAGGAGAGAATAGAGGAGGGAGGGGAGAGAATAGAGGAGGGGGGCAGAGGGCAAGGAGAGAATAGAGCAGGGGGAGAGGAGAGAATAGAGCAGGGGGAGAGGAGAGGGTAGAGCAGGGGGAGAGGAGAGAATAGAGCAGGGTGAGAGGAGAGGGTATAGCTGGGGAGAGGAGAGAATAGAGCAGGGTGAGAGGAGAGAATAGAGCAGGGGGAGAGGAGAGGGTAGAGCAGGGGAGAGGAGAAAATAGAGCAGGGGGAGAGGAGAGGGTAGAGCAGGGGGAGAGGAGAGGGTAGAGCAGGGGAGAGGAGAGAAACGAGCAGGGGAGAGGAGAGAAAAGAACAGGGTGAGAGGAGAGGGTAGAGCAGGGGGAGAAGAGAGGGTAGAGCAGGAGAGAATAGAGCAGGGGAGAGAAGAGGGTAGAGGAGGGGAGAGGAGAGAATAGAGCAGGGGAGAGGAGAGAATAGATCAGAGTGAGAGGAGTAGCGCAATGGGAGGGAGAGGATAGAGCAGAGGGTAGAGCAATGGAAGGATAGAGGAGGGGAGAGGAGAGAACAGATCAGAGTGAGAGGAGAGGGTAGAGCAATGGGAGGGAGAGGATAGAGCAGGGGGAGAATAGAGGAGAGGGCAAGAAGAGAATAGAGGAGAGGGAGAGGAGAGGGTAGAATAGAGCAGGGTGAGAGGAGAGGGTAGAGCAGGGTGAGAGGAGAGGGTAGAGCAGGGTGAGAGGAGAGGGTAGAGCAGGGTGAGAGGAGAGGGTAGAATAGAGCAGGGTGAGAGGAGAGGGTAGAGCAGGGTGAGAGGAGAGGGTAGAGCAGGGTGAGAGGAGAGGGTAGAGCAGGGTGAGAGGAGAGGGTAGAGCAGGGTGAGAGGAGAGGGTAGAGCAGGGTGAGAGAAGAGGGTAGAGCAGGGTGAGAGGAGAGGGTAGAGCAGGGGAGAGGAGAGGGTAGAGCAGGGGAGAGGGTAGAGCAGGGGAGAGGAGAGAAACGAGCAGAGGAGAGGAGAGAAAAGAACAGGGTGAGAGGAGAGAAAAGAACAGGGGGAGAAGAGAGGGTAGAGCAGGAGAGAATAGAGCAGGGGAGAGAAGAGGGTAGAGGAGGGGAGAGGAGAGAATAGATCAGAGTGAGAGGAGAGGGTAGCGCAATGGGAGGGAGAGGATAGAGCAGAGGGTAGAGCAATGGAAGGATAGAGGAGGGGAGAGGAGAGGGTAGACAGGGTAGAGGAGAGAATAGAGCAAGGGAGAGGAGAGAACAGATCAGAGTGAGAGGAGAGGGTAGAGCAATGGGAGGGAGAGGATAGAGCAGGGGAGAGGAGAGGGTAGAGGAGGGGGAGAGGAGAGGGTAGAGCAGGGGGAGAGGAGAGGGTAGAGCAGGGGGAGAGGAGAGGGTAGAGCATGGGAGAGCTTGCACTATACCACTGTCCCATACCGCATTAAAACACCCAACCCAACTAATGTGTGATGTCCCCCACTTTTTTATTTATTTAACCAGGTAGGCCAGTTGAGAACACGTTCTCATTTACAACTGCGACCCAGACCAAGATAAAGCAAAGCAGTGTGACACAAACAACAACACGGAGTTAAACATGGAATAAACAAAAGTACAGTCAATACACAATAGAAAAGTCTATATACAGTGTGTGCAAATGAGGTAAGATTAGGGAGGTGGGCAATAAATATGCCGTAGTGGCAAAGTAATTGCAATTTAGCAAATTAACACTGAAGTGATAGATGTTCAGAAGATGAATGTGCAAGTAGAGATACTGAGGTGCAAAGGAGCAGAAATAATAATAATAATATGGGGATGAGGTAGTTGGATGAGCTATTTACAGATGGGCTATTTACAGATGAGCTATGTACAGGTGGGCTATGTACAGATGGGCTATGTACAGGTGGGCTATGTACAGGTGGGCTATTTACAGGTGGGCTATTTACAGGTGGGCTATGTACAGATGGGCTATGTACAGATGGGCTATGTACAGATGGGCTATGTACAGATGGGCTATGTACAGATGAGCTATGTACAGATGGGCTATGTACAGATGAGCAGGTGGGCTATGTACAGGTGGGCTATGTACAGGTGGGCTATGTACAGGTGCAATGATCTGGGAGCTGCTCTGACAGCTGGTGCTTAAAGCTAGTGAGGGAGATATGAGTCTCCAGCTTCAGCAATTTTTGCAATTCATTCCAGTCAGTGGCAGCAAAGAATTGGAAGGAAGAGGAGGAATTGGCTTTGGGGGTGACCAGTGAAATATACCTGCTGGAGCTTGCTACGGGTGGGTGCTGCTATGGTGACCAGTGAAATATACCTGCTGGAGCATGCTACGGGTGGGTGCTGCTATGGTGACCAGTGAGCTGAGATAAGGTGGTGCTTTACCTATCAAAGACTTATAGATGACCTGGCGACGAATATAAAGCGAGGGCAAGCCAACGAGAGCATACAGGTCGCAGTGGTGGGTGGTAAACGGGGCTTTGGTGACAAAATGGATGGCACTGCGATAGACTACATCCAATTTGCTGAGTGTTGGAGGCCATTTTGTAAATGACATCGCCAACCTCAAGGATCGGTAGGATAGTCAGTTTTACGAGGGTATGTTTGGTAGCATGAGTGAAGGACACTTTGTTGCGAAATAGGAAGCCGATTCTAGATTTAATTTTGGATTGGAGATGCTTAATGTGATGCCTAGGTATTTGTAATTGTCCACATATTCTAAGTCAGAACCATCCAGAGTAGTGATGCTGAATGGATGGGTGGGCAGCGATCGGTTGAAGAGCATGCATTTAGTTTTATTTGCATTTAAGAGCAGTTGGAGGCCACGGAAGGAGTGTTGTATGGCATTGTTAAGGGAATTTTTATCAATGATGACTAATTCTGTATACATTTCAATCAGGACTGACTAATCAGAATACTAGTGTGTTACTGTATATGTACTAATCAGAATACTATTCTGTATATGTATGAGTTTTCTTTCTTGATCCCAGTACTGAAAATAATGTGTGTGTGAATGTGGTCAAGAGTTTAGAACAATGACAGTCTGTTCCTTGGTACAAATGAATGAACTATATCTCCAGACTGACTAGAATGCTTATCTACACTAGCTGACCTTGGCTCTAGGCGAGGAGGGAAGGCTTGAGAGCTATAGAGCCTTTCTACCAGTGTCAAGAAGAGACGGAACATTTAGAAAACGCTGACGTAATTTTCAGTTTATAACCTGTGGTAAAATGTGTATGTACTCAGTACTCTTTTGAATAAAGGCTGCTATTTGACTTTAAGACCGGGCTCTGTCCGTTCCTATAAAATAAGGGTCTTACGAATTCTTATGAATTGACAGAGTGTTTAATTTTAATTGGGAATTAAGCTCGTTTGGAGGTTAGTGTCCAAAGAAGGGCCAGAAGTATGCAGAATGGTGTCGTCTGCGTAGAGGTGGATCAGAGAATCACCAGCAGCAAAAGCGATGTGATTGATATATACAGAGAAAAGAGTCGGCCTGAGAATTGAACCCTGTGGCACCCCTATAGAGACAGCCAGAGGTCCGGACAACAGGCCCTCCGATTTGACACACTGAACTCTATCAGAGAAGTAGTTGGTAAATCAGGCGAGGCAGTCATTTGAGAACCAAGGCTGTTGAGTCTGTCGATAAGAATGTGGTGATTGACAGAGTCTAAAGCCTTGGCCAGGTCGAAGAATACGGCTGGACAATATTGTTTCTTATCGATGGTGGTTAAGTTATTGTTTAGGAGCTTGAGCGTGGCTGAGGTGCACCCATGACCAGCTCTGAAGCCAGATTGCATAGCGGAGAAGGTACGGTGGGATTCGAAATGGTCGGTGATCTGTTTGTTAACTTGGCTTTTGAAGACCTTAGAAAAGGCAGGGTAGGATACATATAGGTCTGTAACAGTTTGGGTCTAGAGTGTCTCCCCCTTTGAAGAGGGGGATGAACGCGGCAGCTTTCCAATCTTTGGGGATCTCAGACGATATGAAAGAGAAGTTGAACAGGCTAGTAATAGGGGTTGCAACAATATCGGCGGATCATTTTAGAAAGAGAGAGGTTCCAGATTGTCTAGCCCGGCTGATTTGTAGGGGTCCAGATTGTGCAGCTCTTTCATAACATCAGCTATCTGGATTTGGGTGAAGGAGAAATGGAGGAGGCTTTGGAAAGTTGCTGTGGGGGTGCAGGGCTGTTGACCGGGGTAAGGGTAGCCAGGTGGAAAGCATGGCCAGCCGTAGAAAAATACTTATTGAAATTTGCAAATATCGTGGATTTATTGGTGGTGACAGTGTTTCCTGGCCTCAGTGCAGCGGGCAGCTGGGAGGTGTTCTTATTCTCCATGGACGGATTTGGGGTTGTACCTGGTAGGTTCATTGATAATTTGTGTAAGATTGAGGGCATCTAGCTTAGATTGTAGGACGGCTGAGGTGTTAAGCAGGTCCTAGTTTTGGTCACCTAACAGTATGAGCTCTGAAGATAGATGGGAGGCAATCAATTCACAGATGGTGTCCAGGAGCACAGCTGGAGGCAGAAGGTGGTCTATAACAGCGGATGGTGAGAGAAGAGTTTCTGGAAAGGTGGATTTTAGAAGTAGAAGCTCGAATTGTTTGGGCACAGACCTGGATAGTATGACAGAACTCTGCAGGCTAACTCCACCCCCTTTGACAGTTCTGTCTTGTCAGAAAATGTTATAGTTAGGGATGGAAATTTCAGGATTTTTGGTGGCCTTCCTAAACCAGGATTCAGACATGGCTTGAACTTCCGGGTTGGCAGAGTGTGCTAAAGCAGTGAACAATACAAAAACTTAGGGCGGAGGCTTCTAATGTTAACATGCATGAAACCAAGGCTTTTACGGTTACAGAAGTCAAAAATGCGGCGCCTGGGGAATGGGAGAAGAGCTAGACTCTGAAGGGCCTGGATTAACCTCCACATCACCAGAGGAACAGAGGAGGAGTAGGATAAGGGTATGGCTAAAAGCTATAAGAACTGGTCGTCTAGTGCATTCGGAACAGAGAGTAAAAGGAGCAGGTTTCTGGGCGCAGAAGAATAGATTCAAGGCATAATGTACAGACAAGGGTATGGTAGGATGTGAATACATCGGAGGTAAACCTAGGCATTGAGTGACGATGGGAGAGGTTTTGTCTCTAGAGACATCATTTAGACCAGGTGAGGTCATCACATGTGTGGGAGATGAAACAAAAGGGCTAGCTGAGGCATATTGAGCAGGGCTGGAGGGTCTACAGTGAAAAATCACTAACCAAAACAGCATTGGACAAGGCATATTGACATTAGGGAGAGGTATGCCTAGCCTAGTGATCATAGAGACCAGTGAGTAGCGAGGCGAGCTGGAGACACGGCGATTCAGACAGCTAGCGAGCCGGGGCTAGCAGAAGGGCCTTAGGGGGTGTTGCGATGGAAGAGTCCGTTGTAGCCCCCTCGGATGGTTACGTCGGCAGACCAGTTGTGTTGGATCGGCAGGGCTCCGTGCAGTAAAAGGGTCCAGGCCAATTGGCAAAATAGGTATTGTAGCCCAAGAAATTGGCTGATGGTACTCTTCAGCAAACAGTCCGAGACCCTCTAGACAACTAGTGGGCTGCGGCTAGCAGATGGGCCTTCAGGGGATGTTGTGGCGGAGGAGCCTGTAGAAACCCCTCGGGCGGATGAGGTCGGTAGGCCAGTCATGATGGATCGGCAGTAAAACGGGTCCAGGCCAATTGGCAAAATAGGTATTGTAGCCCAAAGAGTTATGGATGGACCTGATGGACCTCTTCAGCTAGCCGGAGATGGGCCTAGCACGCGGCTAGTTCCAGGCTCACTGGTTGCTTCGGGACAGAGACGTTATCCAGGGAGCAGCCACTCAGATAGCAGCTAGCTAGCTACGATGATCCAGGTGAAAACACTGTGCAGAGCTTGCGGTATGAAACCGGAGATGTGGAGAAAAAGCAGTACGTTATGTTCTGGGTTGAATCACGCTGTGCAGACTGGCAGGAGTTGACCAGGCTAAGGCTAGCTGATGACCGCTAGCAGTGGCTAACTGACTACTAGCTAGTAGCTAGTAAGCTGGCTAACTTCTGTTGGGGGTACCGGTTCTAAAGTATAGAAAATAGCAGATCCATACCACATTGGGTGAAAGCGGGTTGTAGCAGAGTATGTTGAAACTGAGGGTAAACACATATATACACTGGACACGACAAGACAAAGACGTCTGAACTGCTACGCCATCTTGGAAATCTATCCACAGCATCACTCTATTATTCCCCCTGCATACTTACGGATACAGAATAATACACACAGGAGTGTACACACACACACATGGATGCATAATTGTACACAAGTGGATGTGATGCACACACACACCCTTACCTAAAGACATAAATTGCAGACGCACAAGCACACAGACACGCATGTGGCACACACACACACACACACACACACACAAAAACACACACACAATCTCAGCGGTCCAGTGTGCTGGGCTCTGTCTGACCTGTTAAAGGTGCAGACGAAAGCAGAGTCGTTTCTGTGTGGTTTTAAAGCAGTGTGGAATTGATTGATTTTGGCATCAAAATAGATTTAATTTAACACGTGGAATATAGTCTTGTAATGTTATTTATTTTACAGCCAACTGGAAACTATAGTCTTTATAGTCTCTATTTTTCTCCACCTCTGCAGCAAAGGGGGGGATGTGTCATCAGGTGTGTCATCAAATCCCATTCTCTCCTACTTGACGGTAGCTTAAACCATACAAACATCATGGGTATGTGGGTGCATCCAAGCTGCTCATATAAACCTAGACACTAACATTACAGAATTGTACGTCACGTGCACCACGTATGAGTCACTGATTTGTTTTTCTACATCAGTGGGAGTTTCGAAAACAGAGAAATCTAATTTAGAACAAAAGGACGGGAACACTGTCGCAACCTCGCTCTCCAACCAAGGTGCTGGGAACACTGTCGCTACCTCGCTCTCCATCCAAGGTGCTGGGAACAATGTCCTACCTCGCTCTAAGGTGCTGGGAACACTGTCGCTACCTCGCTCTCCAACCAAGGTGCTGGGAACACTGTCGCTACCTCGCTCTCCAACCAAGGTGCTGGGAACACTGTCGCTACCACGCTCTCTCCAACCAAGGTGCTGGGAACACTGTCGCTACCTCGCTCTCCAACCAAGGTGCTGGGAACGCTGTCGCTACCTCGCTCTCAGGTGCTGGAAACGCTGTCGCTACATCGCTCTAAGGTGCTGGGAACGCTGCCGCTACATCGCTCTCAGGTGCAGGAAACGCTGTCGCTACATCGCTCTCTAACCAGGTGCTGGGAACGCTGCCGCTACCTCGCTCTAAGGTGCTGGGAACACTGCCGCTGGGACCTCGCTCTCAGGTGCTGGGAACACTGTCGCTACATCGCTCTAAGGTGCTGGGAACACTGTCGCTACATCGCTCTAAGGTGCTGGGAACACTGTCGCTTTCGCTCTCAGGTGCTGGGAACACTGCCGCTACATCGCTCCAGGTGCTGGGAACACTGTCGCTACATCGCTCCAGGTGCTGGGAACACTGTCGCTACATCGCTCTAACCAAGGTGCTGGGAACACTGCCGCTACATCGCTCTCCAGGTGCTGGGAACACTTGCCGCTACCTCGCTCTCAGGTGCTGGGAACACTGCCGCTACCTTGCTCTCAAACCAAGTTACTAGGAACACTACCTTCTCTCTAACCAAGGTGCTGGGAACACTACCTCTCTCTAACCAAGGTGCTGGGAACACTACCTCTCTCTAACCAAGGTGCTGGGAACACTACCTCTCTCTAACCAAGGTGCTGGGAACACTACCTCTCTCTAACCAAGGTGCTGGGAACACTACCTCTCTCTAACCAAGGTGCTGGGAACACTACCTCTCTCTAACCAAGGTGCTGGGAACACTACCTCTCTCTAACCAAGGTGCTGGGAACACTACCACTACCTCTGGGAACAATCTCTAACCAAGGTGCTGGGAACACTACCACTAACCTCGCTCTCTAACCAAGGTACTGGGAACACTACCACTACCTCGCTCTCTAACCAAGGTACTGGGAACACTACCACTACCTCGCTCTCTAACCAAGGTGCTGGGAACACTACTTCTCTCTCTAACCAAGGTGCTGGGAACACTACCACTACCTCTCTCTCTAACCAAGGGGCTGGGAACACTACCTCTCTCTAACCAAGGTGCTGGGAACACTACCACTACCTTGCTGGGAACACTCTCTAACCAAGGTGCTGGGAACACTACCTTGCTCTCTAACCAAGGTGCTGGGAACACTACCACTACTCTCTAACCAAGGTGCTGGGAACACTACCTCTCTCTAACCAAGGTGCTGGGAACACTACCTCTCTCTAACCAAGGTGCTGGGAACACTACCTCTCTCTAACCAAGGTGCTGGGAACACTACCTCTCTCTAACCAAGGTGCTGGGAACACTACCTCTCTCTAACCAAGGTGCTGGGAACACTACCTCTCTCTAACTAAGGTGCTGGGAACACTACCTCTCTCTAACCAAGGTGCTGGGAACACTACCTTTCTCTCTAACCAAGGTGCTGGGAACAATACCTTTCTCTCTAACCAAGGTGCTGGGAACAATACCTTTCTCTCTAACCAAGGTGCTAGGAACAATACATTTCTCTCTAACCAAGGTGCTGGGAACAATACCTTTCTCTCTAACCAAGGTGCTGGGAACAATACCTCTCTCTCTAACCAAGGTGCTGGGAACACTACCACTAACTCTCTCTCTAACCAAGGTGCTGGGAACAATACCTTTCTCTCTAACCTAGGTGCTGGGAACACTACCTCTCTCTAACCAAGGTGCTGGGAACACTACCTCTCTCTAACCAAGGTGCTAGGAACACTACCTCTCTCTAACCAAGGTGCTGGGAACACTACCTCTCTCTAACCAAGGTGCTGGGAACACTACCTCTCTCTAACCAAGGTGCTAGGAACACTACCTCTCTCTAACCAAGGTGCTGGGAACACTACCTCTCTCTAACCAAGGTGCTGGGAACACTGCTGCTAGTACAGTCATTGAGTTGATGTTACTCCAGTCTAGCCTTTCTCTTCCCTCTTACAATACCTAGCTTCCTGTACAGTTACTACTGTCTTGGGCTCTGGTTCAGGGTGTTAATGCAGCTTCCTCCAGGTTGAACAATGAGCACTAATGCCCTGGACCAGAGCTATCCTCTCCGTTGGTTGGGGGGGGGGTGCTGAGTTTCCAGTTTGAACTGCAGCAAGTATAACCACAGCTTGCCTTGGGGCTGGTATCCACCCACTGGATTTAACTTGAAACTGCACCTTGTAAAAGAGTCCTGTCCTATACAAGCTGTGAGCTGGCTCTCTGTTTGACGCAGCATGCCTTCATTCACCTTGGCAGTGTCCCAAATGGCAACCTATTCCCTATATAGTGCACTACCTTCGACCAGAGACCTATGGGCCCTGGTCAAAATTAGTGCACTACATAGGGAATATACGTGCCATTTGGGACGTAGATCTTCTTGGCTCTGTGGTCCTGACTGCGACTCTCTCCTCTCCTCTAGGTGATGCCATCATCATCATTCAGATATACATGCTCTCCTCTGAGTCAGGCCAATATAAAATCACTCGCTCTGTCTCTTTCAATTCAATTCAAAAGGGCTTTATTGGCATGGGAAACATGTTTACATTACCAAAGCAAGTGGAATAGATAAACACAACTGAAATAAATAAATCAGAAATTAACGGTATATATATTACACTCACAAAAAGTTACTCTCTATCCGTCACTGCAATAAAATGCTCTACCTTTCCCCCTCTCTCTCTCTCTCCCTCTTTCCCCCCTCTCTCTTTCTCTCTCTCTTTCCCCCTCTCTTTCCCTCTCTCCCTTTCCCCCTCTCTCTTTCCCTCTCTACCTTTCCCCTCTACCTTTCCCCCTCTCTACCTTTCCCCCTCTCTACCTTTCCCCCTCTCTACCTTTCCCCCTCTCTACCTTTCCCCCTCTCTACCTTTCCCCCTCTCTACCTTTCCCCCTCTCTACCTTTCCCTCTCTCTACCTTTGTCTCTCTCTACCTTTGTCTCTCTCTACCTTTGTCTCTCTCTCCCTGTGTCTCTCTCTCCCTGTGTCTCTCTCTCCCAGTGTCTCTCTCTCCCTGTGTCTCTCTCTCCCTGTGTCTCTCTCTCCCTGTGTCTCTCTCTCCCTGTGTCTCTCTCTCCCTGTGTCTCTCTCTCCCTGTGTCTCTCTCTCCCTGTGTCTCTCTCTCCCTGTGTCTCTCTCTCCCTGTGTCTCTCTCTCCCTGTGTCTCGCTCTCCCTGTGTCTCGCTCTCTCTTTGTCTCTCTCTCTCTCTCTCTCTACCTTTGTCTCGCTCTCTCTCTCTCTACCTTTGTCTCTCTCTCTCTCTACCTTTGTCTCTCTCTACATCTCTACCTTTGTCTCTCTCTCTCTCTACCTTTGTCTCTCTCTCTCTCTACCTTTGTCTCTCTCTACATCTCTACCTTTGTCTCTCTCTCTCTCTCTACCTTTGTCTCTCTCTCTACCTTTGTCTCTCTCTCTACCTCTCTCTCTCCCATCTCACTGCAATATAACACCCTCTACCTTTCAATATAAGGGGCTGTATTGGCATGGGAAACATATGTTAACATTGCCAAAGCAAGAGAAGTAGATAATAAAACAAAAGTGAAATTAACAAAAAAAAAGGAACAGTTAACATTACACCCACAGAAGTTCCAAAATATGTTCTTATTCTGTTTTAACTAGGCAAGTCAATTAAGAACAAATTCTTATTTACAATGACGGCCTAGGAACAGTCTGTTCGGGGCAGAACGGCAGAGTTTTATTTGACCTTGTTTGATCTACCAACCTTTTGGTTACTGGCCCAATGCTCTAACCACTAGGCTACCTGTCAACATTTCAAATGTCATATTATGGCTATACACAATGTGGCTATACACTGGTTGCCCTTTTCTTGTGGCTACAAGTCACAAATCTTGCTGCTGTGATGACACACTGTGGTATTTCACCCAGTAGATATGGGAGTTTATCAAAATTGGTTTGTTTTCCATTTTTTTGTGGGTCTGTGTAATCGGAGGGAAATATGTGTCTCTAATATGGTCATACATTTGGCAGGAGGTTAGGAAGTGCAGCTCAGTTTCCACCTCCTTTTGTAGGTTGTGTGCACATAGCCTGTCTTCCCTTGAGAGCCAGGTCTGCCTACGGCATCCTTTCTCAATAGCAAGGCTATGCTCACTGGGTCTGTACATAGTCAAAGCTTTCCTTAAGTTTGGGTCAGTCACAGTGGTCAGGTATTCTGCCGCTCTGTACTCTCTGTGTAGGGCCAAATAGCATTCTAGTTGAGATCTGTTTTATGTCAATTCTTTCCTATGTGTCAAGTAATTATATTTTTGTTTTCTCATGATTTGGTTGAGTCTAATTGTGTTGCTGTCCTGGGGCTCCGTTTGTGAACAGAGCCCCAGGACCAGCTTGCTTAGGGGACTCTTCTCCAGGTTCATCTCTCTGTAGGTGATGGCTTTGATATGGAAGGTTTGGGAATCACTTCCTTTTAGGTGGTTGTAGAATTTAACGGCTCTTTTCTGGATTTTGATAAATACCGGGTATCGGCCTAATTCTACTCTGCATGCATTATTTGGTGTTCTACGTTGTACACGGAGGATATTTTTGCAGAATTCTGCATGCAGAGTCTCAATTTGGTGTTTGTCCCATTTTCTGAATTCTTGGTTGGTGAGCGGACATCAGACCTCACAACTATAAAGGGCAATGGGTTCTATAACTGATTCAAGTATTTTCAGCCAGATCCTAATTGGTATGTCACATTTGATGTTCCTTTTGATGGCATAGAAGGCCCTTCTTGCCTTGTCTCTCAGCTTGTTCACAGCTTTGTGAAAGTTACCTGTGGCGCTGATGTTTAGACCGAGGTATGTAAAGTTTGTGTGCTCTACAGCAACGGTGTCGAGATGGAATTTGTATTTGTGGTCCTGGTGACTGGACCTTTTTTGGAACACCATTATTTTGATCTAACCGAGATTTAGTGTCAGGGCCCAGGTCTGGCAGAATCTGTGCAGAAGATCTAGGTGCTGCTGTAGGCCCTCCTTGATTTGTGACAGAAGCACCAGATCATCAGCAAAGAGTAGACATTTGACTTCAGATTCCAGTCGGGTGAGGCCAGGTGCTGCAGATTGTTATAGTGCCCTTGCCAATTTGTTGATATATATGTTGAAGAGGGTGGGGCTTAAGCTGAATCCTTGTCTCACCCCACGGCCCTGTGGAAATAAATGTGTGTGTTTCTCTCTCTCTATCGCTCTCTCCAATAGAAGCACAGTGTCTCTCTACCGCTCTCGCTCTCTCACACTGCAATATAACACTCTACCTTTCTCGCTCTCTCTTCCCCTCTCACTGCAATATAACACTTCCTCTCGGTCTCTCTCTCTCTCTCTCTCTCTCTCTCCAATAGAAACACAGTGTTTTTCTGTAAAACTGTAGAGCTGTAGACTGGGACGTTCTATCGATCCTGCTGCTGAAATGATGCTTTTTAAAAGACAGACAGGCAGAATATAAAAGAGGAGCACTGTAAGCACATCTCAGCTGTCGTCCGGCTCGTACACACACACACACACACACACACACACAAGGTTTAGTGAGGCTGTAGCCAGAGATATATCAGCATTCTCAGCATATTGCTCTAGATCCAGCCACACCCACCCACACAGGGGGAAATAGGATTTGTGCTCCCGGACAGCTAAGTGGAGAGTAATTCTAGTCCGGAACATGGAACAAGAGCTGATTTACTTCCAGACAACACTTCATCACGTTGCACATTCATGGACAAATAAGGTTATTTATTGACCTTGTCATAGGTCAAATTAAAATGCTATTATGATCAGGTGAGAAGAATCAACATTAGCCAGATGTAAAGAAAGGAGCAACTGAGTGAGTTATTGCAGAATAACAGCACAACACTGGGATTTTATACTTCTATAACCATGATCACGTTAAGTTACTTTTCTGTGTCTGTCTCCTATTATTTGCACAGGATTCCAAGGCAGTCACTTTGAATAAAAAAAGTGTTTAACACAAACTAAGGTATAATCTCAGAACTGTGTGCATTGAAGTCACTAGATGGCAGTAGAGTCCTTCTACCGGTGTATCGTATCAACAAATACATTTTTACAGTGATGTCACCGGGGCAACACAGTACATCTGAATCAAATAGGAAGCTGGCATAATGTAAGTAGGAAGGAATGATATCACGTGCACTTGACATCTCCATAAGGAATACCTTGAAACAGTTAGTGGGGTCTTTGTGAAGTGTCATGTTCATATACCATATCAATAGGGTTAGACATGACTGGGACAGCACAGGACCCAGAATGGCATGTAATAAGTCAGGGCTCCTTGCACATCTTATTTTCACAAACTAATTCACCACAGGGAGTTAATTACTCAGTCCAAACTAACACCACAGGGAGTTAATTACTCAGTCCAAACTAACACCGCAGGGAGTTAATTACTCAGTCCAAACTAACACCACAGTGAGTTAATTACTCAGTCCAAACTAACTCCCCAGTGAGTTAATTCCACAGTCCAAACTAACACCCCAGTGAGTTAATTCCACAGTCCAAACTAACACCGCAGGGAGTTAATTACTCAGTCCAAACTAACTCCCCAGTGAGTTAATTACTCAGTCCAAACTAATTCCCCCAGGGAGTTAATTACTCAGTCCAAACTAACACCACAGGGAGTTAATTACTCAGTCCAAACTAACACCACAGGAGTTAATTACTCAGTCCAAACTAACACCACAGTGAGTTAATTACTCAGTCCAAACTAACACCACAGTGAGTTAATTCCACAGTCCAAACTAACACCACAGTGAGTTAATTCCACAGTCCAAACTAACACCACAGGGAGTTAATTACTCAGTCCAAACTAATTCCCCCAGGGAGTTAATTCCACAGTCCAAACTAACTCCCCAGTGAGTTAATTACTCAGTCCAAACTAACACCCCAGTGAGTTAATTCCACAGTCCAAACTAACACCACAGTGAGTTAATTACTCAGTCCAAACTAACTCCCCAGTGAGTTAATTCCACAGTCCAAACTAACACCACAGTGAGTTAATTACTCAGTCCAAACTAACACCACAGTGAGTTAATTACTCAGTCCAAACTAACACCACAGTGAGTTAATTACTCAGTCCAAACTAACACCCCAGTGAGTTAATTACTCAGTCCAAACTAACACTGCAGTGAGTTAATTACTCAGTCCAAACTAACACTGCAGGGAGTTAATTCCACAGTCCAAACTAACTCCCCAGTGAGTTAATTACTCAGTCCAAACTAACTCCCCAGTGAGTTAATTACTCAGTCCAAACTAACACCACAGGGAGTTAATTACTCAGTCCAAACTAACTCCCCAGGGAGTTAATTACTCAGTCCAAACTAACACTACAGTGAGTTAATTCCACAGTCCAAACTAACACCACAGTGAGTTAATTACTCAGTCCAAACTAACACCACAGTGAGTTAATTCCACAGTCCAAACTAACACTGCAGGGAGTTAATTCCACAGTCCAAACTAACACCACAGTGAGTTAATTACTCAGTCCAAACTAACTCCCCAGTGAGTTAATTCCACAGTCCAAACTAACACCACAGTGAGTTAATTCCACAGTCCAAACTAACTCCCCAGTGAGTTAATTCCACAGTCCAAACTAACTCCCCAGTGAGTTAATTCCACAGTCCAAACTAACACCACAGTGAGTTAATTCCACAGTCCAAACTAACTCCCCAGTGAGTTAATTCCACAGTCCAAACTAACTCCCCAGTGAGTTAATTCCACAGTCCAAACTAACTCCCCAGTGAGTTAATTCCACAGTCCAAACTAACACCACAGTGAGTTAATTCCACAGTCCAAACTAACTCCCCAGTGAGTTAATTCCACAGTCCAAACTAACTCCCCAGTGAGTTAATTACTCAGTCCAAACTAACACCACAGGGAGTTAATTCCACTGTCCAAACTAACACCACAGTGAGTTAATTCCACAGTCCAAACTAACTCAACTCCGATCCCTACAGGCTCCTAAGAGGGAAGAGTATCTTTGGACAGTATTCCTTGCAATGTTTCGGGCCGTGAAGTCCTGGGGAGAATCTCTATTGCATCCTCACTCGCGTCCTTCTCAAAACGCATTGGATGATAAAGTCAGATGTCCCTCCCCTCTGACCTTCTCTTCCAATGGGTTTTGAGTAGGAGGAGAGGGGAGAGGACATGAGGAGTATACGATCGAGATTCTTTCCTGTAGACCCATGAACTTTTCTATGGCGAGTTGCTCAGTGGGGAGACTCAAGCAACGGTGTCCAACTCCTTCCATAGAGGGCCAAGTGTCTGCTGGTTTTTCGTTGTTGTTTTCCCTTTCAATTAAGACCTAGACAACCAGGTGAGGGTAGTTATTTACTAATTAGTGACCTCAATCAAGTACAAGGGATGAGCGGAAGCCTGCAGACACTCAGTGCTCAGTGGAATGCGTTTGACGCTGGAGAATGATAGAGGCCTCTTGTGGCCAACAGGCCATATTAGCATGGGTAGCACCATAGAGCACCATTGTATGAGTCATGAGCAGCACCACTGTATGAGTCACAATGCAACTAAAACCTAATGGTCAAACAGGGAAATGGTTATAATTTTTCCACCATACATTTTTCCCATAGGTGATTTTAGAAACACTTAAAATAAGGGCTGTGTTTCGTGTAGGCTTTACCCTGGCGTGACGGTTTGATAACGGCGTAAATCTCTCTCGGACGAGGTGACTTCTATCAATATAAATCGTCTCTATTTACTCTCAGATTCAAACATGTTAATTAGCATCAAAGTAGACATCATGCAAGATTACAAATCCCTGCAATATCCTGCACCTGATCTCTAGCTGGCACCTCTGCTAAAGAAATGTTGTCACGTTATTAATTACTAGATTTAGCTAACATTAGATAGTTATTCCAGAGATTCTTACCTTTGCCTCGATTTGGCAGTCTCGTTCAGATCATCCTGGCATTTCTAGTTCTTTATTGATAGCCACATTAGCAGCATATTAACATTTTTTTTTTTTTTTTTGGGGGGGGGGTAAATATAGGCAAATATATTAACAAGACACCTTGTCGGAGAGAGATTTACATGGTTATAAAAACGTCAAGTAAGCCTACACGAAACACAGTCCTTATTTGAAGTGTTTCGAAAATGAATGGTGGAAAAACAATTGGAATCTCCCTGTTTGACCACTAGGTTTTATGGGTATTATGACACCTCCACTGTGGGGCTCTATTGAGGGCATCCACCATTTTAATGTCGTAAACTGGGTGGGATTTCCAATTGAATTGGCTGATTCCCTCCAAACCGTAAGAAAACGTTTGTTATGAGACAAATCCGGGTAGTTCCTCCCCGTTTGGTTCCTAATGAATTTACCCCAGCAAGGCATCTGGGCGCTATTGGACCACCAGACCACGTGACTGGTTAGGACAGCCATCGTTTTACTTAATTCATGTCCAACCCAAAATGGGAAAGGGGTGCGAGGACTGCAGAGGATAAAACGAACATCAATGGTATTGTTTAGGAGTTTTGTTTCAATCTCAAAACCTCGTTTTTCAAATCCTCTGCAGGTTCTATTGGTTGAAAAAAAAGTTACCAAGCAAAGGTGAGTTTTATTTAGTTCGTTTTTTAATTTTTTTTAGAGGTTTTGTTTTCGGTTTTACTTATGCTATGTTTTCATGTCTAGATCGCTAATTGACATTCAATGTTTTTAGTCGCAAACAACAAAACATGTCATGAGAGCAGTTGATAACTTAACAAGTATCAAATGCCATGGAGTCAATTGTATTAATTTATTTTCAACAATGAATCTACTCTCTTTTTTTGACACACTTCCTCTGTTAGAGCTACAAAGTCACTGTGAAGTACCTTCACCTTGCTTGGTGTTAGAGACGTTCTTGCATGGAACTCAAGTGGCGCAGTGTCAAAGTTTACTTCCAGTTTTGAGTGAATGTTACGGAATAACTACGAGCTAGGAGCAGACGGACATCACCGGAATCCCACTAGACGTTCATTATTCTCAAATCAGGACAGCGTTCTGCCGGAGTGAGATATGGCTTGGAAAATCTCAATCCTGGGATGGCAGTATACTCTAATTATCCCAAATGACAAATTGAGGAGATTAAAATACTGCTAGTTTTGTCCTCTACATACTAGGTTAGCTAATGGTATAACAGCCCATTGAATTCCATGAAAATGTGACGCTTAGTGTTGAGGTGAGAAGCTACCGGAAGTGTTGTCGAAACCCAATGGGCTGCAATAACATTAGATAGCCTAGTCATACTGACAAACTATCAGTCATTTGAAAACTAGGGAGTATTTTAAATCTTCTCGATTTGCTTGTTGGGTTAATGGGATAATTAGGATTCCACTGCCATCTCCCATCCCTGGTTTGAGGTACGTTTTCAGAGCATATCTCTCCCCGGCTCAGAGCTGAGTGATTTATCCTTGTTCCAACTACAGAATGTGATGAACGTCTAGTCGGATTCTGGCTACTGCCTCGCTAAGAATTTAACTCATGTTTGAATGTAATGAACTTCGATTTGTAAAACGTAATCTCTTTTTTAAATCATAGTTATAAACCACACTGTAAAACATGTTTTTACGGTAATTTACAGGCAGCCAATTACCTGGATATTAGTGTAATAATCAGTACAGTATGTTACTAGGAATTCCAAAGAAACGTTGGTTTAACAGTACATTACTGTAATGTTTACGGTATTGTTCTGTTAAATCAAAGTTTCTTTAGAATTTATGGTAGCATACTGAACATTTTTTACAGAAAATTTACAATTTAAAACTAGTTTTTTTTACAGTGCATGTTTCCATGCAGTTTTTATGCGAGTAAAGTTATCTTGTACAAAATTAAAAAGCAACAATTTTATAAATGTTGACTGACTGTTTGTTTGACAGTGGCACCACCTTTTTGAGTTAAAATTGCAGTCATGCATTGCTATGTTGTGTGGTCCTCCCACTGTGAACTTGAAAAAGCATGCACAGTTTAGGCTACAGGGTGGTGAAAGTGCACAGTGATGAGCTTGACGCTCTTTTCCAATAAAGTCAAGGGTCTTCATTTGTATGCTAGTGACATGATTGAATCTTAGCTGCCAATTAACACGTAAAAATGTTCTTGCTCTAATCCATCTCATCATAAAATGTAGACTGGACAGGTAACTTTATCAGCAAACTATTGTCTAGAGAGCATGCGTGAACCACATTGGGCAAGTTGTACTTTTATTGCCACAGTTGGTGTGACAAAATTATTGATAGATTGGAAAATGCAATGGAAATGCATGAAACTCATGTTTTTATTTTAAATTTGGGACAAAGGTTAAGTGTTTTGGTGTACAGTATGTCATCACACACAGTCTTTTACCGGCAACAAAGCAATTCTGGTGTGGAAATGCGCATATTTCTTCCCATGTTATTTCATAATATCCATATAAAAATCTGTAGCAAAGATATTGCTCCATGTTGAATAAAGCTTTCTACACCCATGTATCTATCTTTATCTGGGACTTGCCCAGCAGGTTCAACCTGCTTATTGGCGTTGGCTTCTTTCATTTTACTCTTTAATAGCAACCCAGGATTCAGAAACGGGATGATGGGAGCGTAAAAGTGCGATGACATCTACATGGTTGGTGTTTTGTCCTAAAATGTGGACTTGATCAACGCTAGAGACTAGTGTTCCTTTGGCTCAGCAAAATCCTTTGTTCCCCTCCACATCTCAATCGGCTCCTTACTAACCCAGGGGTCCAGAAACCTCCACAAGCCCAGCTGCAGGATTATTACACCAAGGCACTCACC
Organism: Oncorhynchus masou masou; assembly: GCF_036934945.1. Taxonomy (NCBI): domain Eukaryota; kingdom Metazoa; phylum Chordata; class Actinopteri; order Salmoniformes; family Salmonidae; genus Oncorhynchus; species Oncorhynchus masou. The sequence goes on along the minus strand of NC_088229.1, from coordinate 7,363,465 downwards.
CTCCACCTCCCCTCACATTTATTTATGGATGGTATGAATAGGGACCGGTATGAACACGTTGAATAAACAATCAAATTGGTCATTTTCAACATCCGTTCTTATTCAACTTAAGACTAAAAATGAAGGAATTTACAGAAGTTTCTGCTATTGGCGGACCACCATCGAAGGGTAGTACAAAACCAACTGTCACTAATCTTCATTTAAAATATGTGTTCTATAATGAAAAAATTATATATATTTTAGTTCAGTGTAGTTCTACTTTAATCCCACGAATTAAGCGTTTTGGTTTGAAATGCAGTACTTCAGCACAGCGGGGTTGGTTCATTCTGAGGAAGAAGAATGAATAAGTTTGCATCCCAAATTTCCTATACCGTGCACTACTTTTTATAGGGCTCTGGTCAAAAGTAGTGCACTACATAGGGGGGTGACATTAAGTCTACAGCACGGAGTCTGCAAATTTAACATGTTTCATACTCCCTGTCCTGAGGCCCTGAAGGCTGGACGGGCATTGAGGGGCGATTGATTAAACCAGGCTGTGATGATTGTAAACGCCTCTCTATTTAGTGCCCTACTTTGACTATTTAGTGCCCTACTTTAGAGTGCTCTATTGGTCTCTATGTAAGGAAAAGGGTACCGTTTGAGCCATGTGGCCACCCGCTGCAGGCCTATTCTGCCTCTGTTTTGGCCATCCGCTGAGGAGACATGACCCACTTAAAATAGTTGTTTACTTGCATTAGAAAAAGAGCCAAAACACTTCTCAATGAACTCTTGTCCACAATTAAATTAGTCTGGCCTTTCCCTTCTCAGCAGCAGCTTGCACAGTTCAGTTTCTGATGCCACAGCTCCCTGGCCGTCTGTAGCTCCCTGGCTGTGTGATGATGCCACAGCTCCCTGGCTGGGTGATGATGCCACAGCTCCCTGGCTGGGTGATGATGCCACAGCTCCCTGGCTGGGTGATGATGCCACAGCTCCCTGGCTGGGTGATGATGCCACAGCTCCCTGGCTGTGTGATGATGCCACAGCTCCCTGGCTGTCTGTAGCTCCCTGGCTGTGTGATGATGCCACAGCTCCCTGGCTGTGTGATGATGCCACAGCTCCCTGGCCGTCTGTAGCTCCCTGGCCGTCTGTAGCTCCCTGGCTGTGTGATGATGCCACAGCTCCCTGGCCGTCTGTAGCTCCCTGGCCGTCTGTAGCTCCCTGGCCGTCTGTAGCTCCCTGGCCGTCTGTAGCTCCCTGGCCGTCTGTAGCTCCCTGGCTGTGTGATGATGCCACAGCTCCCTGGCTGTGTGATGATGCCACAGCTCCCTGGTCGTCTGTAGCTCCCTGGCCGTCTGTAGCTCCCTGGCCGTCTGTGATGCTCCCTGGCTGTGTGATGATGCCACAGCTCCCTGGCCGTCTGTAGCTCCCTGGCTGTGTGATGATGCCACAGCTCCCTGGCCGTCTGTAGCTCCCTGGCCGTCTAGCTCCCTGGCTGTGTGATGATGCCACAGCTCCCTGGCCGTCTGTAGCTCCCTGGCTGTGTGATGATGCCACAGCTCCCTGGTCGTCTGTAGCTCCCTGGCTGTCTATAGCTCCCTGGCCGTCTGTAGCTCCCTGGCTGTGTGACGATGCCACAGCTCCCTGGCCGTCTGTAGCTCCCTGGCCGTCTGTAGCTCCCTGGCCGTCTGTAGCTCCCTGGCCGTCTGTGGCTCCCTGGCCGGCTCCCTGGCTCTGTGATGATGCCACAGCTCCCTGGCCGGCTCCCTGGCTGTGTGATGATGCCACAGTTCCCTGGCTGTGTGACGATGCCACAGTTCCCTGGCTGTGTGTCTATAGTTTCCTGTCTGTGTGACGATGGCAGTACAGTTTCCTGTGTGTCTTCATGACCTCCTAGCAACATGGACAGAAATAGATTAAATCAAACCTGCCGAGCGGGAAATGACATGAGGTGTTCCAGTAAAGTGAGTCATCAGGACTTCCTGTGAGATGTTCTGAACTCACGGGCAAACAAAACAAAACAAATGTTTGGTTGAAAAGAAATGGATTTGAGTTGGCAGTTATGGATGTGTCTGTGTTCCAAGCTATGCCAACTGTTATTGCATACAATTACAGAATTTGAGTTAGTCAAGAAATTCTCCTATTCGTTTTTTTTTTTTTTTTTTTTTTTTTTTTTGGGGGGGGCGAGTAAGGGCTTATGTGAGTTACCTGTATCTGAACATGGTGTCCATCTAGTCCTACACACTGCATTTCTCAAAAGTGCAGTGCGTCAAGCTTTCACTTAGGACTTGGGGAAAAGTCTGTAGGGTTGTAGCGCTGTCCAGTAGTTGCCGGTCAGTGTAGCCAGACCAGTAGCCTTGTGTTATCCTGCCATTGAAAACAACAATATTTTTAAGCCCAAAGTTTTGATTGCTTTTCCTGTTAACGGTATAATAGTGAACGACCCGACAACTGTGGACGGTCCCGACCAGACAACTGTATAATAGGAAACGACTTGAGCTTTCTGCCCTCTATTTCCCATTTGTGGGCATAGTTTTACTTTGTCTGAATATTTAAGTTTACTGCAGAGATGGAAATCTAGGCCTTAGCAGCTGTCTTGTCCTCTGTCTGTTTACACTAGCAGGGCCTCAGTTGCAAATATTGAGGTTATGTTTTTCCCACTCGCTGTATATGAAACCACAAATATTAGTTGGTTTACACACCCAGTCTTCCCAAGTCTTGAAGTCTGTGTCAGTTGTTTGAGTCATTTCTGATAATTTAAGGACTTAAATTTAGCTGGGGCAAAAACAACATTAAATCCGGTTCAGCTAATCAATTCTCTTTGCATCTCAAATTGCTGACCGTTGAGCTCAGTTCTACTTTTATGCACCATTATTGAGTTAGTTAGGCCGACTAGGTCTTTCCAGGAGGGGAATTTCTTTCGGCAATGAGCTATGACGTTGCCCTCGACCTTTCTTCAAGCATTTCTTGGAATAATTGTCATGGAATTTAAAAACAACAAAAAGATTCTGAAGACCTGATTTCATAAAGCCTTAATGTGTTCCGTGGACACCAGGTTCCCCGTGAGTTGATGACACCTGGTACCGTATCCACTGAAGCTTCTCAGAGGAGGAGTGCAGATCTAGGATCTGACCACACAATCTTACTCATTATGAACTAAAAAGCCTAAACGGATCCTAGAACGGCACTCCTCCAACTCCGAGAAGCTTCTATGGATACGGGTCCTGATTTAGGATCTATTTTAGCCCTTTTGTTTTAATGATTTATAATTATATGGATAAGGGGGAGACCTGATCAGTAATCTTGCTTTGAATATGTCCCTGAAGTCGTTTCAAGGCTTGCTCTGATTTAAGCAGCATGATCATTACACAGGTGCACCTTGTGCTGGGGGTAATAAAAGACTACTAAAATGGGCAGTTTTTTCACACCATGTCTCAAGTTGAGGGAGCATGCAATTAGCATGCTGACTAAAGGAATGTCCAGGCTCTTACCAACCGAGTCACACAGGACCATATTATAGTGATTAGGAAGCAGGGTACTGTGGTGTAATGATTAATGTTCTACCTCTCTTCTCCTTTCCCATCTCTTCTCAGGTGGGATTGAACCAGCAGCTGGCCTGAACCTGTTAACTGGCAACCAGGAGCAGGGACACCAATCCAGCCTCCTGATTGGCTGTGACAAACAGGCTGTGGAGAGGAGGGGGAAACTAACAATCAACTGATTTTGATTTGCTCCCCCCTTTTTTCTTTATTTTTTGAGGACTCAGCAGGAGGACTTGGGCTGTGTGTTCTAACTTCCCAGACGAGCATGGGACAGAGCATCCCTGGAGGCATAAAGACTATTGACATGAGAGACCCGGCGTTCAGGCCTCTGAAGCTGGAGTTGGCAGCCCTGGACCACGCCAAGCCCTCCAGGCTGGATCTGCTGCTGGACATGCCCCCTGCTGGACAGGAGGTCCAGATGCAGCACTCGTGGAACAACAACGACCGATCGCTCAACATCTTCGTCAAGGACGACAACAAACTGGTCTTCCATCGGCACCCCGTGGCTCAGAGCACGGATGCCATCCGGGCCTGTATCGGCTACACCCGGGGGCTCCACGTCTGGGAGATCAGCTGGGCCATGAGACAGCGGGGAACGCATGCCATCGTCGGCGTGGCGACGGGAGACGCGCCTCTTCATTCTGTAGGCTACACGACCCTGGTGGGTAATAACCACGAGTCCTGGGGCTGGGACCTGGGACGGAATAGACTGCACCACGATGGGAAGAACCAGCCCAGTAAGACATACCCAGCGTTCCTGGAGCCAGATGACACGTTTCTAGTCCCTGACTCATTCCTGGTAGTGTTGGACATGGACGAGGGGACTCTGAGCTATATAGTGGACGGACAATACCTTGGGGTGGCTTTCAGAGGACTCAAGGGGAGAAAACTGTACCCTGTCGTCAGTGCTGTGTGGGGGCACTGTGAAATACGAATCCGCTACATCAATGGACTCGATCGTAAGTATATTTTAAGGGGTTCAGGGTTGGCTTTCATCTTTTTCTCTGAGACTAGGGCTGCACCTTTTTGGACAAAGTATCTAATTACAAAATTCTTTGGCCAGATATTGCGATTTATGAATTAAGGACCTAATTTTAGAAATCTGTGCGAGATGTAATCTTGTATTTCCTTTCCAGCTTGATTCTGATCTTCTAGAAACTGACTGTCACGTGCTGAATACAACAGGTGCAGACCTGACCTGTGAAATGCTTACTTAAAAATAGATAATAATTTCCCCACCTTTATTTAACCCGGTAGACCAGTTGAGAACACCTTTATTAAACCAGGTAGGCCAGTTGAGAACACCTTTTATTTAACCCGGTAGGCCAGTTGAGAACACCTTTATTTAACCAGGGAGGCCAGTTGAGAACACCTTTATTTAACCCGGTAGGCCAGTTGAGAACACCTTTATTTAACCAGGTAGGCCAGTTGAGAACACCTTTATTTAACCCGGTAGGCCAGTTGAGAACACCTTTATTTAACCCGGTAGACCAGTTGAGAACACCTTTATTTAACCCGGTAGACCAGTTGAGAACACCTTTATTTAACCAGGGAGGCCAGTTGAGAACACCTTTATTTAACCAGGGAGGCCAGTTGAGAACACCTTTATTTAACCAGGTAGGCCAGTTGAGAACACCTTTATTTAACCCGGAGAACACCTTTATTTAACCCGGTAGACCAGACCAGTTGAGAACACCTTTATTTAACCCGGTAGACCAGTTGAGAACACCTTTATTTAACCCGGTAGACCAGTTGAGAACACCTTTATTTAACCAGGTAGGCCAGTTGAGAACACCTTTATTTAACCAGGTAGGCCAGTTGAGAACACCTTTATTTAACCCGGTAGGCCAGTTGAGAACACCTTTATTTAACCAGGGAGGCCAGTTGAGAACACCTTTATTTAACCAGGGAGGCCAGTTGAGAACACCTTTATTTAACCAGGGAGGCCAGTTGAGAACACCTTTATTTAACCAGGGAGGCCAGTTGAGAACACCTTTTATTTAACCCGGTAGGCCAGTTGAGAACACCTTTTATTTAACCCGGTAGGCCAGTTGAGAACACCTTTTATTTAACCCGGTAGGCCAGTTGAGAACACCTTTTATTTAACCAGGTAGACCAGTTGAGAACAAGTTGTCATTTACAACTGTGACCTGGCCAAGATAAAGCAAAGCAGTGTGACACAAACAACACAGAGTTACACACAAACAAACATACAGTCAATAACACAGTAGAAAAATCTATGAACGGTGTGTGCAAATGGAGTAAGGAGGTGAGGCAATAAATAGCCCACAGAGGTGAAATAATGTCTTTGGCTATGTGATAGAAATCACTGCCTATGTCTACGGGATGTTTTGTCAAAGGGGTGTTACACTTAAAACGCATCGGCAATCAATGCCTTTTTAACATCGGTGGCTGAAGCGCGATTGGCCGACATGCCATGCAGAGTTAGAGAGCCCGCTTGTGATTGGTCAACATCTTCTTGTGAATGAGTCTAGTGCATCTCATTGGAGGAGGTACCGTAGTCTAGTTTGTGTCTCAGGAAGGAGGAAATGGCAGCCTCCCTCTTTGCTATATGGATATTACACATGTCATTATCACAATTTGGATCTGAATTGGATTATTCGTGCAGCCCTACCAGAGACAATGGTTTAGACTTTCTAAACGCCATAGACGCCATAGTCTCACGGGCCTGTAGGGCGCTTTCAGCACATCACAACATTTTTGGACCGTTCAGATAGAAACCTGCTATGTAGATCAAACATGCTTCTCTGACATGCAGTAGGATAAGGAATAATGTTGTCTCAAGTCATCTGATCTGTAACGTTACTGTATACTGCTCGCGTTCCTAGCGATGCCATGAACACTTCCTTCTAGGGATTAAAAAAATAAATAGATGTAAACCCATTTTCTCCCCAATTTCGTGGTATCCAATTGTTAGTAGTTACTCTTGTCTCATTGCTACAACTCCCATACTGACTCAGGAGAGGCGACGGTCGAGAGCCATGCGTCCTCCGAAACACAAGCCGCACTGCTTCTTAACACAGCGCGCTTCCAACCCGGAAGCCAGCCGCAGCCGCACCAATGTGTCGGAGGAGACACCGCTGACCTGGTCCTGCGCGATGAGACAGGGACATCCCTACCGGCCAAACCCTCCCTAACCCGGATGACGCTGGGTCAATTGTGTGTCGACCCACGGTCCCCCCCCGGTTGCGACAGAGCCTGGGCTTGAACCCAGGGTCTCGGGTGGCACAGCTGGCGCTGCGATGCAGTGCCTTAGATCTCTACACCACCTGGGAGGCCCCTCTTAGGGAACTTTAGCAGCTCGGTCTGGTCTTTCATTGTACAGACATGACGTGATTCATAACTTCATAATAGACACTTTTGGGGGGGGGGGGGGGGGGGGCTTCATAACTAGATAGGGCTCTGTTGAAAAGTAGTGGGGGTGTCATTTGTTTGGGCCGTACACATGTGTTTTATTGATGTGATGAACTTGAGCGTAACGGTACATTCAAAGGTTGGGCCTTTATTACTGCACACCAAGGTTACGTCAGAGCACTGAGGCTTTCTTGTCTGTTCCCAGATCAGTTTGTGCTCTCTTGCCATTTCCCATGGTTACTGTTTTTAATGTGTATATGTTGGTTTGTGTTGCCTTGCCAACACTAATCTGGGACCAGCCTGAACAGACTACATTTAGGCTTGCCTGGTCCCAGATCAGTTTGTGCTCTCTCGCTTATTTATATTTGATCATTTTCGCACATTTTGTCTTGCTGGCCGTGACTATTTACAGAGGAGTTAACAAACCCGGCACAAACAGATCTGGGATCAGGTTAGAGGCTTACAGACTGCAGTTAGGCTAGCATGGTCCCAGATCTGTTTGTGCTGTTCTCTCAAACTGGAGCTTGCCAATTCAGCAAGACAGCCTGGTCCCAGATCTGTTTGTGCTGTTTTCTCAAACTGGAGCTTGCCAATTCAGCAAGACAGCCTGGTCCCAGATCTGTTTAGGCTAACAGAGCCATTGATCCTAACTATTATCCCAGACAGTTGGGCGCTAGGTGACAAGGTGCCACTGGCATCGTGATGACATCACTTGATCTTTCTGACCTATGCCTCAGAGAACAACAGTAAATGAATAACTGAACAAGCCTGTTGATCACTTTTTTTTTTTTTTCTTCTTCTCTTCTACCATCTTGACTGTGCTGCCTCGTCTCGGGCTTGACTGTGCTGCCTCGTCTCGGGCTTGACTGTGCTGCCTCGTCTCGGGCTTGACTGTGCTGCCTCGTCTCGGGCTTGACTGTGCTGCCTCGTCTCGGGCTTTGGGTAGCATTGTCTGCAGTAAGGTGTCACGAGAATGATCCCTTAAAATAATCACTGATCTGACATGAGTAGAAGGGTGTACTACTGGAAGCTTTTCATTGCATTGATTTCACAATTATGTCATGTCAGAAGCGTGGAAGGAAGCATGCAGTTTTCACCATGCAAATCTCTGGCTCCTAGATTCTCTCGAGTTTAGATGACAAGCAGATTCTAGTTTAGTGACAAGCATTTTTTGTTAAGTGTGGGAATGACTGCCACTGGACTGGCTGGTCCTCATGACTGCTCCTCTCGGGGTTAATGTGGTTTCTAATGAGAATGTTTATCAAAACATGTTGTTGTACTGCAACGATTCACTCTGTGTACACTAGTAAATGTTCATCAACTTGTTGTACAGCAAGACTGTTCTGATTGGACATGTGGGGGGGGATTGTGTGCTCTCTGTCTGTCTCTTATTTAAGGTAAACTAAATGTGAAAGTATTGCTGTACTCTAAATCTCTCTCTCTCCCCCAGCTGAGCCTCTCCCTCTGCTGGAGCTGTGTCGGCGCTCTGTGAGGGTAGCTTTAGGCAGAGAACGACTGAGTGAGATCCATGGTCTGCCTCTACCGGCCTCTCTCAAGAATTACCTTCTCTACCAATGACCTCGGGACCCTCGGCACAACAGAACATGGCTCCGATTCGTCGACTGCCTCTGCCGGCCTCCATAAAGAACTGCCAAGGGGCTGCCCTGTGCCCTCTCATAATATACACTGAGTGTCACTGTCAGCCTCTGTCCATAGGGCTGTCCCTAATCAACTACTACCAATTACAACTCAAGGGACGGTCCTGTCCCCTCACTAGGGACTGCCTTGTCCCTTCACTTCCTCATCTTGTACACTGGGCACAGGCTCAGAACCACAGCCCACCTCTACTGGCCTCGATCAAGAACTACCAATGACCAAGGGAGGGTCTGGGACTCGCTGACAACATCTCTCTCCCCTGACTGCCCCGTCTGTGCCCAACAATAGATACACAGAGCACGCCTCACCCTCGCTCACCATCTTTGGGATTGTTCCCACTGAGGGTAAACTAACCAGTTTAACAACACAACATTACTCCAGCTTCTGCGTTTCATCTCCATGAATAATCTTCCCAACCCAGCCCTCAGGGCTCATTTCTACTAATCACATTACACCACAGAGTGAGAAGAACCCTGTGTGATGCTTGGTGTGTTCAAGATGCTACAGACAGTGGTTGGTGTAGGGCCAGTTTTTTTTTTTTTATTATTATTATTATTTTTTTTAAATAATCGGCGCATACAATGACCACCCGCCAAATGCGGGAAGATTTAGGTTTTGGCGGGTGGTCAATTTGCAGGGCTCCACAGTGCCAGCGTTACATTCACCAATAAAAAATAGTCTGAAGAATTCTGCAATAGCTGTTTTCAAAGTATTTCTGTTTTGTTTCGTAGCTGCTAATTATACTAGTCCTATGTCCCACCTGGTACAGCAACACCGCCTGGCAGGGGAGCTGAGCTCACATTCTATATCCCACCTGGAGCAGGGGAGCTGAGCAGGGGAGCTGAGCTGAGGGGCTGAGCAGGGGAGCAGGGGAGCTGAGCAGGGGCTGAGCTGAGCTCACATTCTATATCCCACCTGGTGCAGCAACACCGCCTGGCAGGGGAGCTGAGCTCACTGAGTGAAGTGCCGATAGATTCATGCTCATGCACGTTGGTCTAATTTACTAAAGTCCACAAAGTGAGACTTTGTCCCCATGTTTCTTGGCTATTTCAATTGTTTTGTTCACAAGCTTGGTTGTTTTTCAACGTTCGTTTTGAGTCCGCTGCTTCAATGAATAGCAAAAACTCCCTAGTCAAAGCCCAAATCTCTCTCTCTCACACACACACAACAGAATGTGAGTGGCCCCGTTACCACGGTAACTTCCCTCCCTTAAACGGGCAACTGAGCATTTTGTCTCAGATATTTTGATTTAAAAGACTGAGGTCACAATTTTAAATGTATTTAAATTGTACTTTTTACTAACATTTCTTGTTTTAGAAATATTACAAAGCATGATTGTAATTATGGCCAAAAATATTTCAGCTGGTTAAAGAATTTGAGTAGCTGGTTGATTTTTGTTTCTACCTTCAACAATGACTGCTGGACCAAAAACAACTTTTTAGGCCCTGTTTTATAATCCAGTTTTTCTGGCTTTAATCATATACTGGGACATCCATGGCTGTGACTCACATGCCCTGCAGACAGGACGTCTATCCAGATCTCTGCTGTTCCTGAGGACTACCATGTAAAGACATAAGTTGGTGTCCTGTCTGTCCGTGTTGAAGTGCAATGAGTTTGACGCTCTGTCAGACTGCAACACCTTGTGATTTTTCTTTTCTCTCCTTTTTGTTTGCAGTTTGGCTTTGATTTAAAAAAAAATAATAATCACTTGATGGCTGTATGACATGTCCTGTTGGGGAAAAAGTTGGAATATTGTGTTGGAATCAAACCTAAGTTTGGTGGAGGGGCGGTTGTGTTGTAGAATAGATTTGTTTTTTATGATCCCCATTTGAAGTGCTGAGATTCTTAAATAATAATTTTCCTAACACTTTCTGACCACAAGGTGCCGCCATTTCTCATGTCTTTACAATTCCCCTTGTCGACGGCCCATAATAATATGCTGTTTAGCACTCTTTTATCCAAAGGGACTTAGTCATGCGTGAATACATTTTACGTATGGGTGTACCCGGGAATTAAACCCATTACCCTGTCATTACAAGCACCATGCTATACCAACGGCGCTACAGAGGACCACCGTGAGATGGTGCTCTTTTATTATAGAGATTTAGCTGTGTGTGTGTGTGTGTACTCTCTGGGGGGGGGGGGATTTAGCCCTGTTGAGATTTGTGTGTGGGGGGGGATTTAGCCGTGGGGGGGGGATGTGTGTGTGTGACTTCTGCACTCCTCCTCTACAGTGGGGGTGGAGGGGGGATTTGGCCCAGCCCTGTGTGTGTGTGAGACCTCCACTGTTTTTTATATCTCAAGGTGACCATTACCCCTCCCCTCTACCCCGATCTTTTAAAAGGGATAGTTCAACCAAATTACATATTTAGTTCACAATCATTCTAGTGCAATCCACGCTTTGGGTTAGTTTACCTAGCCTCCCCTTGTCCATAGAATACGTACAGGGTAAGGAAACCAAGATGTGAAGTATTTTCTATGAACAGTCCCTTTAACTCAACCTGAGAGCAGCAGAGTATTATTTCTGTAGTATTTGAAGTGCCTAGCTGTTTTATGTTGGGGGGGTGACAGATTTAAGACTTTTAATTTCATTGGAGAGCTTTTTATATAAACTGAAGGATGACATCGCTGTGATCGTTTGTAGCATGCAACTGATGTTTTCTCATTGCCCACCAAGCCAATCACTGTCCATGTTCATGAATTTTTCTTCCTGCTTTGGGATCCATACATTGTTTCATGTATAGGTTCAAATGGCACCCTATTCCCTACATAGTGAACTACTTTTGACAAGGGTCCATAGGGCTCTGGTCAATAGTGCACTGAATCGGGTGTGATTTGGGATGTAATAATGGAGACGAGCCAATCCACACGTGCTGCTGCAATGTGATGCCAAGAGGGTACAAATTGACAGCATATTGTCAAATTGAGATTTTTTTTTCTTTTTCATTTTTGAGTAATTTTCAGATGTGGTCTGAGTTCGGCATTGTGTCCAGTCTTTTGACCATGCGGCGCCAATTGGTTTTTATTTCCATCTCACTTGCAACCGCTCATTCTGTTTTGTGTTCCTTGATGAAATGGTTTGTAACTTCATATAATAAAAGTTTATTTCAAATGTATATATTTTGTGCTGTTAAGTGACTTTATCTGTATGATTTTAATTGGTGCTCAAAGTATCAACAAGGTAGCAGAAGCAAGTGGAAATGAAACTGAATTGTGTGACGTAATTTCAACCTCTGTCGTTTCGCTGTGATCATAGGTTTGATTCCCGCTGTGGCCACCCAAAGTGGATATTTTTCATTTATCTAAAAGCTTCTGATTTTAGTAGGAAATGGGAGCTCCACAGGCATTTTCATTATCTAGTCTGCAGGGGGCGCCAAAGAACAGATACTGGCCTTACTGCACCAACTACCTTATGACCGTTTTTAGTTAAATTGCAAAAGTCAAAGAACCTCTTGTTATTAAACATTAAACCCCAAAGTGAAAGGTTTACTGTAGCGGCTTAGTGTGTGTGTGTGTGTGTGTGATCATAATGAAGACCTTTGTATCGAAACAGATCCACTCAACTTCTGCAATGTTGCTTACTGCAAACAAAAACGTCGACCACGTCTATGGAAAAGTCAACAAACAAGTTGTATTTGTGCCCAGAGTGAACTTTTTTTTCATTAGATTTTTTTTTAAACCGATCAAGCAGCAGATTTCCACTGCCAAACATCCCAATTTACCACGTGGTTGAATGAATGACTTCTGTCTGTACTCCATAGGATATGAACCTTGATACCTTGTAAAGTAGTACTTTAGGAAATAGTTTAATCAATCCGTATCATCAATTAAATCACTATGGACAAAACATGTAACCATGACAAGAAAAAAACACACCCACATGAAGAACCTGCACCTTTTGTAGCCATGTAGGAAGAGTCCCGATTTAACAAAAAAAAAATATATATTTTTTTTAATTGTTAAAAAAAAGTAAAGGCGTTAAATGCTGTTGGCGATCTCACTCAGAGAATGATCGAGGCCTCCAATAGCCAAAAGGCTGTATTCGTATGGGCAGCACCATTTTAGGGCTTCCACCATTTTTTTTTTTTTTAACTATTTTTTTATGTCGTCAACTGAGTGATTGTGACTTTGAACTTCATTGGTTGATCCCTCCTGGTGACCTTGTTGGAGTCATGTCCAACCGGGGTCATGAGGAATCGGCCAATCAGGAAGAAGAGAATGTATTTCAAAATAGAGAGAGAATGGGTTGAGGCTGTCGCAGGTAGTTGACCTCGCATCATTTCACAAATGACTCCTCCGTTGTATCCCTGCGATGAGCTTCGTCTCCTCTGACACAGATAACTATAGCAGTCGTCAGAAGTTCTGTGTCAGTTCATTTGTGTGTGTGTGTGTGTGTGTGTGTGTGTGAAATCATGTGTTAACAGGAAAGGTTTATTTTCCCTTTGTAAGAATGTGAGTTATCCAGTGACATATTCCATTTTCTCTTTACACCTCCAGAACTGGGTCCAAATGCAGTTCAAATATGTCAAACATTTGCTTTAGCCTGTGCTGGAGTGCCTGCCTGGAGTGAGTGTCTGTCTGGAGTGAGTGCCTGCCTGGAGTGAGTTCCTGCCTGGAGTGCCTGCCTGCCTGGAGTGAGTGCCTGCCTGCCTGGAGTGAGTGCCTGCCTGCCTGGAGTGAGTGAGTGCCTGCCTGCCTGGAGTGAGTGAGTGAGTGCCTGCCTGCCTGTGCTGTCTGCCTGGAGTGAGTGTGCCTCTGGAGTCTGTCTGTCTGTCTGGAGTGAGTGTCTCTGTCTGTCTGCCTGCCTGGAGTGAGTGAGTGTCCGCCTGTCCTGGAGTGAGGAGTGAGTGCCTGCCTGCCTGGAGTGAGTCTGGAGTGAGTGTCTGCCTGTCTGGAGTGAGTGTCCGCCTGTCTGGAGTGAGTGTCCGCCTGTCTGGAGTGAGTGTCCTGCCTGTCTGGAGTGAGTGAGTGTCTGCCTGTCCTGCCTGGAGTGAGTGAGTCTCTGTCCTGTCTGTCTGTCCTGTCTGGAGTGAGTGTCCTGTCTGGAGTGAGTGTCCTGCCTGACTGGAGTGAGTGAGTGAGTGAGTGCCTGCCTGGAGGAGTGAGTGAGTGCCTGTGAGTGAGTGAGTGAGTGCCCTGTCTGGAGTGCCTATCTGTCTGCCTGTCTGGAGTGCCTGTCTGTCTGCCTGGAGTGAGTCTGTCTGCCTGTCTGGAGTGCCTCTGGTGAGTGCCTGCCTGGAGTGAGTGTCTGTCTGGAGTGAGTGTCTGCCTGTCTGTCTGGAGTGTCTGTCTGTCTGTCTGGAGTGCCTGCCTGTCTGTCTGAGTGCCTGCCTGGAGTGAGTGAGTGAGTGAGTGCCTGTCTGGAGTGAGTGAGTGAGTGTCTGTCTGGAGTGAGTGAGTGAGTGAGTGCCTGCCTGGAGTGAGTGAGTGAGTGCCTGCTGAGTGAGTGCCTGCCTGGAGTGAGTGAGTGAGTGAGTGAGTGCCTGCCTGCCTGCCTGGAGTGAGTGAGTGAGTGAGTGCCTGCCTGCCTGCCTGGAGTGAGTAGTGAGTGAGTGCCTGCCTGCCTTGCCTGGAGTGAGTGAGTGCCTGCCTGCCTGGAGTGAGTGAGAGTGCCTGCCTGCCTGCCTGCCTGCCTGGAACAATGCAGTTTTTTGGAGTTTTTGCCTGCCTTATTTCTTACCTGGATTAGTAGTGCCTCCTGGAGGTCATCCTTGGGTTTCCTGGATTACATAGTGCAGCCGAGAAGAACTGCCTGCCTGGATATAAGATCCTGGAGTCAACTCACCATCAGCCCAAGAATGAGTGAGTGAGTGCCTGCCTGGAGTGAGGAGTGAGTGCCTGCCTGGAGGAGTGAGTGAGTGCCTGCCGTGTGCCTGCCTACAAACAGGACAACGGAATGGATGAGTGCCTGCCTGGAGTGAGTGAGTGAGTGAGTGCCCCTGGAAAAAAGTGACTGCCTGGAAGAGGGAAAGTGCCTGCCTGGAGGAGCGTGTCTTCTGGTCAGAGTGCCTGCCTGGAGTGAGACGGAGTGCACATCCTGGAGGAGTGAGTGAGTGAGTGCCTGCTTCCTAGCATTCTTCTTGCCAATGTCCAGTCTCTTGACAACAAGGTTGGATGAAATCCGAGCAGTGAGGGTGAGTGATGCCTGCCTGGAGAGTGGTGAGTGCCTGCCTTCAGTGAGTGAGTGAGTGCCTGCCTGGAGTGAGTGAGTGAGTGAGTGCTGCACGGAAACATGGCTCACTGGGAGAGTGAGTGAGTGATGCCTGCCTGATGCGGTGCAGTGCCAAGTGGTGAGTTCTCCACGCATGAGTGCCGACAGAAACAAACACCTTTCTGGTAAGAAGAGGAGTGCCTGGGGAGTAGTTATGAGCCTAACGGACATGGTGCGTGCCTGCCTGGAAAGAAACTGGAGTGAGTGAGTGATGCCTGCCTGGAGGAACCTCCTGGAAATCCTGTTCACCTGATTTAGTGCCTGCCTGGAGTTCCTCACAATCAAATGTGCCTGCCTGGAGTGAGTGAGTGAGTGAGTGCCTGCCAAGAGTGAGTGAATTCTCTTGGAGATTATAATCACAGCCGTGGATATAGTCCCCCCTGGAGCAGACACATGCCTGATGGCTCTGAACAAACTGTATTTAACTCTTTGGAAACTGGGAAACCATTTATCCGGAGGCTGCATTCATCGCCTGTTGGGGATTTGAACAAGGCTAATCTGAAAAGTGCAAGACCCCTAAATTTTGGATCAGCATATGCCTGCCTGGAGTTGCCTGCCTGCCTGGAGGGTGAGTGGAAAGTGCCTGCCTGCCTGGAGTGGATCACTGTTACCTAAGTGAGTGCCTGCCTGCCTATAAGTGCCTGCCCCTGCCTGGAGTGAGTGAGTGAGTGCCTGCCTGCCTGGAAAAGTGCCTGCCTGCCTGGAGTGAGTGAGTGCCTCCATTTTGCTGATACCTGCCTACAGACAAAAGCCTAAAAGGAGTGAGCTCCTGTCTGGAGTGAGTGTCTCTGTCTGTCTGTCTGGAGTGAGTGTCCTGTCTGTCTGTCTGGAGTCTCTGTCTGTCTGTCTGGAGTGAGCTGACTGTCTGTCTGGACACTCCAAGACTGCTTCCATCTGGACGTCTGGAGTGAGTGTCTCTGTCTGTCTGTCTGGAGTGAGTGTCTCTGTCTGTCTGTCTGTCTGGAGTGAGTGTCTGCCTGTCTGGAGTGAGTGTCTGCCTGTCTGGAGTGAGTGTCTGCCTGTCTGGAGTGAGTGCATTGAGGGAGTGAGTGAGTGCCTGCCTGCCTGGAGGGAGTACGCTGATTGAGTGAGTGCCTGCCTGCCTGGAGTTCATTAGAACGTGTGTTGAAGATGTCATTCCTGCCTGCCTGGAGTAGCAACTGATTAAAAACATTCCTGCCTAACCAGAAGTGCCTGGATTGATGGCAGCAGTGAGTGCCTGCCTGGAAGTGCCTGCCTGAAGTGCCACTGCTTTCAATCAGGGCAGTGCCTGCCTGGAGGAGTGAGTGAGTGCCTGCCTGGAGTGAGTGAGTGAGTGCCTCCTGGAGTAGTGAGTGCTGCCAAACAAGTGCTAAGTGTGCAGTACAGAGTGCAAAGTAGAATCCCAATTCAAGTGCCTGCCTGGACACAAGAGGCATGTGGAGTGAGGGTCTACAGTCAATCAGTGAGGACTGCAGGAAGAAATCCAGCCCAGTCACGGACCAGGATGTCTTGCTCCCCTGGAGGCAGACTAAATAGTGAGTGCTTTTGAGTGAGTGCCTGCCTTGGAGGAGTGTCTCTGTCTGTCTGTCTGGAGTGAGTGAGTGCTGCCTGTCTGGAGTGAGTGCCTGCCTGTCTGGAGTGAGTGTCTGTCTGTCTGTCTGTCTGTCTGGAGTGAGTGTCTGTCTGGAGTGAGTGAGTGTCTGTCTGGAGTGAGTGAGTGTCTGTCTGGAAAACATTCTGGAAAGTGTCTGTCTGGAGGTGAGTAAAACATTTGGAGTGAGTGTCTGTCTAGTGAGTGTGTCTGTCTGGAGTGAGTGTCTCTGTCTGTCTGTCTGGAGTGAGGTCTGCCTGTCTGGAGTGAGGTCTGCCCCTGGAGTGAGCCTGCCTGCCTCCTGGAGAGCATGCGCAGTGAGTGCCTGCTGGCTGGAGTGTGTGCCTGCCTGGACATATTGAGTGCCTCAATCCCTATACTGTCTGGAGTGTCTCTGTCTGTCTGTCTGGAGTGAGTGTCTCTGTCTGTCTGGAGTGAGTGTCTCTGTCTGTCTGTCTGGAGTGAGTGTCTCTGTCTGTCTGTCTGTCTGTCTGTCTGGAGTCCTGCCTGTTGAGTGTCTGCCTGTCTGGAGTGAGTGTCTGCCTGTCTGGAGTGAGTGTCTGCCTGTCTGGAGTGAGTGCCTGTGCCTGGAGTGAGTGAGTGCCTGCCTGCCTGGAGGGAGTGAGTGAGTGCCTGCCGTGAGTGAGTGAGTGCCTGCCTGCCTGGAGTCAGTGCCTCATGGAGTGATGAAGTGCCTGCCTGGAGAGACTAGTCAAGGACCATATCACCTGCCTGGAGTGACTCCCTAGTGAGTGAGTGACCCACTCTGGAGTGAGTGAGTGAGTGAATGCCTGCCTGGAGTGAGTGTCCTGTCTGTCTGTCTGGAGTGAGTGAGTGAGTGCCACCTGTCTGGAGTGAGTGTCTCTCTGTCTGTCTGTCTGTCTGGAGTGAGTGTCTGTCTGGAGGAGTGAGTGTCTGTCTGGAGAGTGAGTGTCTGTCTGGAGTGAGAGTGTCTGTCTGGAGTGAGTGAGCTCTGGCATTCAAGTGTCTGCCTGGATAGTGTCTGTCTGGAGTGAGTGTGTCTGTCTGGAGTGAGTGTCTCTGTCTGTCTGTCTGGAGACCCTGGGTCTGCCTGCCTGGAGTGAGTGAGTGAGTGCCTGCCTGCCTGCCTGGAGTGCCTGCTGGGTGACTGGACTTCCTGGACGGGAGTGCCCCCTGGAGGAGGTGAGGGTAGGTAACCTCTCCTGATCCTCAACACTGGGGCCTGTCTGTCTGTCTGGAGTGAGTGTCTCTGTCTGTCTGGAGTGACTCCCTGTTCTCTGTCTGTCTGTCTGGAGTGAGTGTCTCTGTCTGTCTGTCTGTCTGGAGTGAGTGTCTGCCTGTCTGGACTCAATCATCAAGTTTGTCTGGAGTGAGTGCCTGCAACAGTGGTGAGTGCTTGATTACCAACAAGTGCCTGCCTGCCTGGAGTGACGAGTGCCTGCCTGGGAGGAGGTGAGTGCCTGCCTGGGAGTGTGGTGTCCTGGGAGTAAGTGATGAACCTGCCTGCACTCAACGTCAACAAAACTAAGGAGATGATTGTGGACTTCAGGAAACAGCAGAGGGAACACCCCTGCCTGGAGTGAGTGAGTGAGTGATCCACATCCTGATGGAGTGAGTGCCTGCCTGCCTGGAGTGAGTGAGTGAGTGCCTGCCTGCCTGGAGTGAGTGAGTAGTGCCTGTTTTGAAGTTGCCTGCCTGGAGTGACACATCACAGACAAACTGAATTGGTCCACCACACAGACAGCATCCTGCCTGAGTGAGGCGCCTGCAGTGAGTGAGTGCCTGCCTTCAACCTCAGGAGGCTGAAGAAATTGAGTGAGTGTCACCAAAAGCACTCACTGCCTGGAGTGAGGACTTCTGGACAGAGGCAGTGAGTGCCTGCCTGGAGGGTGATCCTGCCTGGAGGAGTGAGTGAGTGAGTGAGTGCCTGCCTGGAGTGAGTGAGTGCCTGCCTGGAGGGTGAGGTCTGCCTGCCTGGAGTGAGTGAGTGTCTGCCTGCCTGGAGTGAGTGTGTGTCTGCCTGTCTGGAGTGAGTGTCTCTGTCTGTCTGGAGTGAGTGTGTCTGTCTGTCTGTCTGTCTGTCTGTCAGGAGTGAGTGCCTGCCTGTCTGGAGGAGTGTCATGTCTGTCTGTCTGTCTGGACATCTACCACCTGGCCACTGCCTGTTCACTGCCCGTCTGGAGTGATCATCCAGAAGGCGAGGTGCCTGTGCCTGGACAGGTGCATCAAAGCCTGGAGGACCTGCCTGCCTGACTGCCTGGAAAACAGCTTCCTGGAGTGAGTGATCTCAAGGCCTGCCTGGAGTGAGTGCATGGAGTGAGTGCAGGAGTGAGTGCCTGCCTGCCACTACCTGGAGTGGCTGCTGCCTAGACACTGACTGAGTGCCTTTAATAATGGGATGGGAAATGTTGTAAATATATCACTAGCCACTTTAAACAATGCTACCTTATATAATGTTACTTACCCTACATTATTCATCTCATATGCATACCTATATGTCTGTACTGTCTGTATGTCTGTCTGTCTGCATCCTGTATGTAATACATGTATCACTAGCCACTTTAACTATGCCACTTTGTTTACATACTGTCTGGATCTCTGGACATGTATATACTGTCTGGAGTAGTGTCCATCTGGAGTACTCAGTGTATCTTGCCTATGCTGCTCTGGATACCATCACTCATTCATATATCCTTATGTACTGGATATTCTTGTCTGCCTGTCTGGACACTGTGTATAAGTCAGTAGATTAGGAATTGTTAGTTAGATTACTTGTTGGTTATTACTGCATTGTCGGAACTAGAAGCACAAGCATCTGCCTGGAGTGAGTACACTCGGATTAACATCTGCTAACCATGTGTATGTGACAAATGGAATTTGATTGCCTGCCTTGGAGTGTGCCTGCCTGCCTGGAGTGTCTGCCTGTCTGTCTGGAGTGAGTGTCTGCCTGTCTGTCTGGAGTGAGTGTCTGCCTGTCTGTCTGGAGTGAGTGTCTGTCTGTCTGTCTGTCTGGAGTGAGTGTCTGTCTGCCTGTCTGTCTGGAGTGAGTGTCTGTCTGCCTGTCTGTCTGGAGTGAGTGACTGTCTGCCTGTCTGTCTGGAGTGAGTGAGTGTCTCTGCCTGCCTGTCTGGAGTGAGTGTCTGTCTGGAGTGAGTGTCTGTCTGTCTGTCTGTCTGTCTGTCTGTCTGTCTGTGGCTGCCTGTCTGGAGTGAGTGTCTGCCTGTCTGTCTGTCTGGAGTGAGTGTCTGCCTGTCGTGAGTGAGTGAGTGAGTGTCTGCCTGCCTGTCGTGAGTGAGTGTCTGCCTGTCTGTCTGCCTGCCTGTCTGTCTGTCTGGAGTGAGTGTCTCTGTCCTGTCTGGAGTGAGTGAGTGTCTGCTTGTCTGGAGTGAGTGCCTGCCTGGAGTGAGTGCCTGCCTGGAGTGAGTGCCTGCCTGGAGTGAGTGCCTGTCTGGAGTGAGTGTCTGCCTGGAGTGAGTGTCTGTCTGGATTGCCAGATGGCCTTTTCCTGTGTGTTCCAGTTCAACAGACAAGCTCAATCAAGCAGAACTAAAGTATTTCAAAATGATCTCCAATGGTGCTTGGGTTCCCGTCAGGGAAACGGACCAGAGTTCTTCCGGGTCACGTCACACGGACCTCTCACGACAACAAACGGAACACAGGCGATACATCTGCCTCGACGCTCCCTTTCACACCAAAACAAGGAGAGGATACATGGACGTGTGGTTTACAAAATTAGCACTTTATAGTAAGAAAAATAAACTACACAATGTTATTTTTTTGCAACTATTGTATTTCAATTACACACCATTGCAGTTTTGTTTGGCATTCTGAATCTAGCCGTTTTACAAAGGGCAAAGCGAATAGCAGTCACCCGTGTGTACCCTCATGGCCTCTGCTGTGGGTTAGTTTTATAATAATTCTAGGGCATTTAGCATCTGTTTTTCAAGGTGACCTACAGTAATGCATGCACACTTTCTCTAATGGGTGGCCCCAGCAGGAACTGAACATACGCTCCTGGAGTTGCAAGTGCAATGGTCTACCAACTGTGCCACACAGGACAGCATGCTAGGGGTTGTTTGACTGGTTTTTAAATTCTGATGTTCTACCATGGGGATTCTGATGTTCTACCAGGGGGATTCTGATGTTCTACCAGGCTAAATGTCCTTTCAATTCTTAGAGTGCCTGAAGGGTAGGGGGTAAGGGACATTGATGGGAGTTTTGAATTGGGCATTTGCCATATGATTTCTCTGAAGTGTGGTCACCAGGTTTAGTGATCAGGTGTAGACATACAGCTCTATGGACTTAAAGCTAGCCTTGTGTGGTCTGTCCACTTGTTGAATCACTGTATGCATCAAGATGTCCTTTTGCTAACCCCTCTGGGTCGTTCCATTTCATTTCAATCCCTTTTTGACCTCACCCCCATTTTGATTTGAATGAAACTATCTATACATATTTGCCCTTGGTAGAAGTAGTTAGAAAATAACTGTTTGGGCCTGAATTGCAAAATACCTCGGAGAGGTCCTCACTCAGAGTTGACCTTTTCTTCATCACTGGAAGAGTTAACGGTTGAGTTTGATTTAATTTAAACGTTTTCAAACAGGTTTGTCATACTATTTGATCATTTCTTGGTTATTATAATTTTTAATAAAAATGTATTTTTACCTTTAACATCAATTATTTAAAAACGCATAAAATCTTTATGTACTCACTTAGTACACTGGCTAAGTGAAAGTAGCATGTTAAGGTTTATCACTCTTATTTCCACCTACCCAGTTCTTTCTTATCAGTAACCTGGACTAATAAAAGGTCAGGCAGGATAGGACATCAGATGCACTCCTTTGGGTATGTTGTTTAACTGGATAAATGATTTATCTCTCTCCCTGGTCAACTGTTCTGTCAATCTTCTTTCCATAAATAAATAGAGGCCCCCACTTGTAGCGTTGCCAGACCTCTCCACGTCACCGTCAACTCCCCCGACCAGCCCCTATGACGTCGATTCTTCAGAATTTGATTACTGTTCTCCTAGCAGCAGGATATTATCTTTTACCGGCATGATCGCGGATTTTTTTTTCCAACACAACATAAGAGTCCCCTTGCAAAGAAACACTAAACTGGGAATATCATATTATTATTTTTTTGCATTGCATTACAGCTGTACAACTGTTTTTCACAGAACTGAAACCACCTTTGAAAAAATAAATGGATAATTTGACATATCTTCATTTTAATAGTGTATTTATGTCAGCATTTCTTTTGAAAGTTTACGCAAATACTGTTATGTTGAAAACATTTGTGTAGGCTCTATTTAAAGAAATACACTTAATGAAATACAAATGTGCTATTGGACATACTCAATAGTCTGCAAAACTGAAATGGGTGTCTTGTGCTGAGCAAAGAGTTTAATACAGAGTGCTGCTGAGTCCTTAAAGGCTCTGCATGGTCTTGTGCTGAGCAAAGAGTTTAATACAGAGTGCTGGAGTCAAGCAAAGAGTTTAATACAGAGTGCTGCTGAGTCCTTAAAGGCTCTGCATGGTCTTGTGCTGAGCAAAGAGTTTAATACAGAGTGCTGCTGAGTCCTTAAAGGCTCTGCATGGTCTTGTGCTGAGCAAAGAGTTTAATACAGAGTGCTGCTGAGTCCTTAAAGGCTCTGCATGGTCTTGTGCTGAGCAAAGAGTTTAATACAGAGTGCTGCTGAGTCCTTAAAGGCTCTGCATGGTCTTGTGCTTTAATACAGAGTGCTGCTGAGTCAAAGATGTTTAAAAGAGTTTAATACAGAGTGCTGCTGAGTCCTTAAAGGCTCTGCATGGTCTTGTGCTTAGCGGAGCAAAGAGTTTAATACAGAGTGCTGCTGAGTCCTTAAAGGCTCTGAGTCCTTAAAGGCTCTGCATGGTCTTGTGCTTAGCGGAGCAAAGAGTTTAATACAGAGTGCTGCTGAGTCCTTAAAGGCTCTGCATGGTCTTGTGCTTAGCGGAGCAAAGAGTTTAATACAGAGTGCTGCTGAGTCCTTAAAGGCTCTGCATGGTCTTGTGCTTAGCGGAGCAAAGAGTTTAATACAGAGTGCTGCTGAGTCCTTAAAGGCTCTGCATGGTCTTGTGCTTAGCGGAGCAAAGAGTTTAATACAGAGTGCTGCTGAGTCCTTAAAGGCTCTGCATGGTCTTGTGCTTAGCGGAGCAAAGAGTTTAATACAGAGTGCTGCTGAGTCCTTAAAGGCTCTGCATGGTCTTGTGCTTAGCGGAGCAAAGAGTTTAATACAGAGTGCTGCTGAGTCCTTAAAGGCTCTGCATGGTCTTGTGCTTAGCGGAGCAAAGAGTTTAATACAGAGTGCTGCTGAGTCCTTAAAGGCTCTGCATGGTCTTGTGCTTAGCGGAGCAGAGCAATTGTGAAGGAAGTTGTCATGGAAGTCAGTTTGTGTTTATACAGGATGTACTGCCACCACGTACCGTCAACCAATCACGTCAATGCAGAGCTATACAGAGCCCTCCAAGCTGTCCGAGCCCTCCACATTGTTAAAAAAATTGAGAGGCGCACGGCGATGCAATACGAAGCTTGATTTGGCCGTTCCATTCCTCTGGAGGCTCCACAATCGTGTCACACCTTCCATACAAAGCCTCCAACCACCTTTTCAGATCAAGCATAAATTGGCTTTAACTCCACCCACTCTATTCACTGCAATGCAATACACGGTATATGGTATACTTATTGACTCCAGTCCCCCCCAAACTAACCACATTCGGTTAGTAGAGACTCTACTGGGTATTTTCCAACCCACTTTAACTCAGATAGGTAGAAAGGTTTTCCCTCTACAGCCCAATATTCTCAACATACCAATGTCAATTTTTTATTTTTTAAAATCTATTTATTTCACCTTTATTTAACCAGGTCGGCAAGTTGAGAACAAGTTCTCATTTACAATTGCTACCTGGCCAGGATAAAGCAAAGCAGTTCGACACAGAGTTACACATGGAGTAAAACAAACATACAGTCAATAATACAGTTTAAACAAGTCTATATACGATGTGAGCAAATGAGGTGAGATAAGGGAGGTAAAGGCAAAAAAAAGGCCATGGTTGCAAAGTAAATACAATATAGCAAGTAAAACACTGGAATGGTAGATTTGCAATGGAAGAATGTGCAAAGTAGAAATAAGAATAATGGGGTGCAAAGGAGCAAAACAAATAAATAAATAAAATACAGTAGGGAAAGAGGTAGTTGTTTGGGATAAAATATAGGTGGGCTATGTACAGGTGCAGTAATATGTGAGCTGCTCTGACAGTTGGTGCTTAAAGCTAGTGAGGGAGATAAGTGTTTCCAGTTTCAGAGATTTTTGTAGTTCGTTCCAGTCATTGGCAGCAGAGAACTGGAAGGAGAGGCGGCCAAAGAAAGAATTGGTTTTGGGGGTGACTAGAGAGATATACCTGCTGGAGCGTGTGCTACGGGTGGGAGATGCTATGGTGACCAGCGAGCTGAGATAAGGGGGGACTTTACCTAGCAGGGTCTTGTAGATGACATGGAGCCAGTGGGTTTGGCGACGAGTATGAAGCGAGGGCCAGCCAACGAGAGCGTACAGGTCGCAATGGTGGGTAGTATATGGGGCTTTGGTGACAAAACGGATTGCACTGTGATAGACTGCATCCAATTTGTTGAGTAGGGTATTGGAGGCTATTTTGTAAATGACATCGCCAAAGTCGAGGATTGGTAGGATGGTCAGTTTTACAAGGGTATGTTTGGCAGCATGAGTGAAGGATGCTTTGTTGCGAAATAGGAAACATTATTTGTCTTTAAAAAATGTTTTCAAAAACACATTTTATATTTGTTTTCAGAAATGACTTGTTTTATATTGACACAATAAAAGTGGCCATTGATTTTTTTTTTATGAGTTATTCAGATTGCAATGTTTTCAAATGCAGGCTATTATTTTGAAGGTTTCTTCGTTACCATACGAAAAAACTGACGTGATCGTTTGTGCTGCTGGCAGAATTAGTAGTCAGAGTTTGGAAACGCTTCAGAGACCGCCGGCTGGACGACTGGCGAGTGACAGCAGCTGACGAGCAAGATAAACCACATTTTCGCCTCTGACTTGTAGAGATTACATTTACGAGAAGACAAAGAAGATTATGGTTAGATTTTTTAAACATGGCACATAATAATAATACGCTATTACATCTCTTCGCAGGCGGGTAAGTGTTCCTTTTACGACATTTAATTGTTTAATTTTTATCTAGCTAGCATTAGCATAGCTGAATATATATATATACATATATATTTTAATAGTCTAGCGGCTTCTGCTTTTGTCCTGGTAAATTTATGTTAGCTATTGTGTTAGATTGATGGGTTACTCGGCAGCTTGCGTTGTCGTTTTAAGATATTTGTGCCACATCTTGACCAAACGAGTCATATTCTCACTAAACCGAAATGTGTTTAACAAGCTAACGTTACTCTCCCCCTCCACTCAAGGAGTGAGAAGGCCTCGCTACAGCATGAGGTTGCGACCTTACTCTAATGGTTAACAGTGTGATTTTTAACAATTTTGCCAAAGATTTCAGAACAGTATTTTTAACTGGTGTTAACAGGTGTTTATTGTATCATTCGTCTAGTTATTCAATGTCAGGTGGCCCAACTATTGTCCTTCTCACTGCTAGCATGCTAGCTAGGCTAATCAAACCGGATATTGATTTTTATGAATCGTCTATCCCGACTGGCGTTAATAAACAGTTAGCTTACTTTAAAAAAAAAAGTAAAAAATTATAGTGAAAATCCTGGCCATTTGCAATGACCTCTATTTCTACGAAGGTCCGTAACACTTGAGCTATGAACTCGAATACAACATTCAAGAGTATTAATGTTTTATATTTGATGTGGCATTAGTTAACTGGCAAGTGTCGCAGTCTATTCTGACCTTAGAATATGTCCTCCAGTTACATAATTGTTCCCCAGTCAATCAGTCATCCATGTGACCATGTAAAGTGCTGCAGCTAGCAAGCTATCTCGTTTTAGCTACTGCAGCTTAGCATAGAGCAATCGACTATATTTATAGCTTGCGATATATTTATTATATTCCAAGATGTATAAAAAAAAAAAGATCAAAAGTAACCTAAAATGTATTTGAGCTAATATGTAGCTAGCAATTCATGAGAGAAATATTATCCGGCTTAAACTTGGAAGTTTATAAAGATTTTTTTCTTTTGGAAGCTAGCAGGACTATTTGACACTCAAGGTCACCCATTGACAGCTCTTGACATTTGGGAAAGCACTATTCAAAACCTAGAACTGATAATCCATTTAGTTGGGGATATATGATATCCTGTATTGGACCCATGGAGGAATATAAATGCAAGTCATATAGTTATGTCTATATAGGTCCTATATTTCATAGAACAGCCAATGTTAAGAAGTGCCATAGTGGTGAGGTTAATGGTAATAACGCTTAATTTATTTATAAAATCAGAACATAATAATAATAGCCCATCTGTATACAGCCCATCTATCTACCTCATCCCCATATTGTATGTATTTATTTTTCTCCTTTTGCACCACAGTATCTCTACTTGCACATCCATCTTCTGCACATCTACCATTCCAGTGTTTAATTGCCATATTGTAATTACTTCGCCACCATGGCCTATTTATTGCCTTAACACCCTTATTTGACCTAATTTGCACTAACTGTATATAGACTTTTTCTTTTTTTCTACTGTATTATTGACTGTATGTTTTGTTCATTCCATGTGTAACTCTGTTGTATGTGTCGAACGTGCTATGCTTTATCTTGGCCAGGTTGCATTTGTAAATGAGAACTTGTTCTCAACTAGCCTACCTGGTTAAATAAAGGTGAAATTAAAATTTAAAAAAATTAGTCGCTAATAGTAGAATAGAGCAAATATCATAAGTGACAAGCTCACACTGAATATCATTGTCAAGGCAATACTACGTTTATTTTGGGATTGAGATCCAAGAGTTTAGCCTGCCTTTCCAAGATGCACACTGACTGCAGACATAACATCAAGAACTGTATTTACCGAGGCTGTTTACATGCCATGGTCTCTTCTGAGCTAGTAAATGTTTAATGGTGGCTTCTGCTTTCACATTCGAACTGATTCAAAATGTTAACTTTGGTTGTCTAGACGACACCATGACATGGCCTTTTGCCATACCATGTTTAGTATGCATATCACTGTCACACGTAGGGTGATGCAACGCCGTCTCGTCCACAGTCTGTTTTTCTCATTGTGTCCCAGACGGCGAGGAGATGCTTATGATAAGCCGAGTGAATGGATAGCCATTTGTTTGTTATTGGAAGCAGTTGCATTTGGCACAACATGCCCTTTAGACATCTCGTCACTCTGACTTGAGCTCCAGAGTTCCTCTGTGGAGATATGAGAAAACCTTTCAGAAGGACAGCCATCTCTGTAGCACTCCACCAATCAGATGTGAGATATCAGAAATTGTCTAATATAATTGTCAATCTAAAATATTATCATGTAATTATAAATAATTTATACCGGTTTGATCCGTCTAAATAGCCTCTTAAAAAAAATATGTAACATACTATAAATGTCTCTGAGTACAGTTACATGCACACAGTAATGCGATGCATTTTGGATAGTCAGATTAATGTAAGTTTGATTTAAACTTTTACATGCTTTGTAAGAGGAACGATTTCCCCTAATACCCCTGTTTTTACATGGACATATCTGAAATCAGGCTACCTTATGTCACTTAGATAGATGAAGAAAATCGCCATAAATGTTCTTCCACAGCCCTGCATGTTATTTTTGGGAAGCGTTTTTTATTTTATAAATTTTGAGTTTGGACATATAAAGTTTGTGAAAATGACTTCTAGTTCAGTTGTTCCGAACTCACTTCAGTCACGCTAAAGAAGGAGGCGGCTGCTAACACGTTCGCAGTACAAATTAAATGCTTTTTTTTTTTTTTTTTTTTACAGGTGTTTTGCATATCCTAATCATTTGAAAGATTGCTCAGAAAACCAGCTGTTTTTAAAAATAATATATAATATTATACTGAACATAAATATGAATGCAACATGCACAAATAAAAAAATATTTTAGAGTTACAGTATAAGGAAATCAGTCAATTGGAAAAATGATTTAGGCCCTAATCTATGGCTTTCAACACGACTGGGCAGGGGTGCAGCCATGAGTGGTCTTGGGAGGACATTGGCTGCACTTGGCAGCCAGGCCCAGCCAATCAGAATTTGTTTTCCCATACAAAGGGCTGTATTACAGACAGAAACACTCCTCAGCAGGTCTTGCGCCTCTCGTAGTCTTGGCTGTGTTTCGTTGTTACACGTGGTCTGCGGTTGTAAGGCTTGTTGGACGTACTGCCAAGTTCTCTAAAACAATGTAGGAGGCAGCTTATGGTAGAGAAATTAACATAAAATTATCTGGCAACAACTCTGGTGGACATTCCTGCAGTCAGCATGCCAATTGTCCGCTCCCTCATCTTGAGACGTGGCATTGTTGTGTGACAAAACAGCATATTTTAGAGTAACCCTTTATTGTCCCCAGCATAAGGTGCACCTGTGTAATGATCAAGCTGTTTAATCATCTTCTTGATATGCCACACCTGTCAGGTGGATGGATTATCTTGGGAAAGGAGAAATGCTCACTAACAAGGATGTAAACAAATTTGTACAAAATTTGAGGTTCTTGTGCGTGTGGAACATTTCTAGGTTTTTATTTATTTCATCTCATGAAACATGGGACCAGCAATTTACATGTTGCATTTTATATTTTTGTTCAGTGTACAAAAACGTGTGTGTGTGTGTAGATGCAGTGTATTCAGAAAGTATTCAGACCCCTTCACGGTTTCCACATTTTGTAACGTTACAGGCTCATAATATATTTTTTTTACTCATCTACACACAATACCCCATAATGACAAAGCAAAAACAGTTTTTTTTTGAAAATTTTCCAACGGAAATATCACATTTACGTAAGTATTCAGACCCTTTTACTCAGTACATTGAAGCACCTTCGGCAGTGCCAAGCTACCAAAGGTGCTGTGATAGAGCTGAGGATGGATCCTCTTGAAATTCTATGATAAGACTTGAAGATGGCTGTCTTGCCAACAGCCAACTTGACAGAGCTTGAAGACTTTTTAAAAATCCAGGTGTGCAAAGCTCTTAGACTTACCCAAAAATACAAGTTGTAATTGTTGCCAAAGGTGATTCTAGCATGTGTTTTACTCGGGGTTGTCAATACTTATGTAAATTAGATTTTCAATACATTTGAAGAAATTTCCATAAACATGTTTTCACTTTGTCATTATGGGGTATTGTGTGTAGATGGCCAAGGGATTTTTTTGTTAATTTTTTTTTTTAGATATTCAATGTATTTAACATAACAAAATGTGGAAAAAGTCAAGGGATATGAATACTTTCTGAAGGCACTGTATGTTTTAATTATTATTATTATTATTATTTTTTTAATCACTAAAACCAAATCCGAACTGTGTCGAGCTCGCTAATAATCACCAAAACGGCAAGAAAATAACCTCTGGACCTTGTTGAAGACAGAATGCTTGGCCCCTTGGGGCAAAACAAATCTCATTCCTTCTGTCACGCCTTGTCTTAGATACACAGGGGTTGTATATATAGAGAGGTTAATATCCTCTGTCATGCCTTGTCTTAGATGGAAATGGGTTGTGTATATAGAGAGGTTAATATCTTCTGTCACGCCTTGTCTTAGATGGACAGGGGTTGTATATATAGAGAGGTTAATATCTTCTGTCTGTCACAGGGGTTGTCTTCTGATGGTCTTAGATGGACAGGGTTGTGTATATATAGAGAGGTTAATATCTTCTGTCATGCCTTGTCTTAGATGGACAGGGGTTGTGTATATATAGAGAGGTTAATATCTTCTGTCATGCCTTGTCTTAGATGGACAGGGGTTGTGTATATAGAGAGGTTAATATCTTCTTGTCTTAGATGGACAGGGGTTGTATATAGAGAGGTTAATATCTTCTGTTGTCTTAGACGGACAGGTTGTGTATATAGAGAGGTTAATATCACACTTAGATGGACTTGTCTTCTGTCAGAGATGGACAGGGGTTGTGTATATATAGAGAGGTTAATATCTTCTGTCACGCCTTGTCTTAGATGGACAGGGGTTGTATATATAGAGAGGTTAATATCTTCTGTCACGCCTTGTCTTGGATGGACAGGGGTTGTGTATATAGAGAGGTTAATATCTTCTGTGACACCTTGTCTTAGATGGACAGGGGTTGTATATATAGAGAGGTTAATATCCTCTGTCATGCCTTGTCTTAGATGGACAGGAGTTGTGTATATATAGAGAGGTTAATATCTTCTGTCATGCCTTGTCTTAGATGGACAGGGGTTGTATATATAGAGAGGTTAATATCTTCTGTGACGCAAGACTATTCCTCACTACTTTTTTTTTTTAGGTCATAATTTAGGTCAAATGAAGTGCGTGATTTGGACATTTTTAAACGGCTATGTAGGCTTAGGCTGTAAGACCTCTTCTCTCTCTCGCTTTTAGTCAAATTAGAGCTTCTTGGTTCAATGACCTTTTGTGCCAGATGTGTATAGAGTCAATGTGAGAGCCTGTTCATGACACTGTCTCTTTTAGTAATGTCATAAAAGTACTGCGTGGCTGCTACTCTTATGTAAATTGATGGTGAATTACATTCCCTGAGAGAGGGAGAAATAAAATACACTCTGGGGATATCCAGGGGGTGGACTGTGATCCAACTGAATCTCACTGATAACACTGCAACAGACAGCAGGACTACTTCACCCGGTATAATCATAGCACACTACAAATTGGACAAATGTAAATACGTGTTTTTGTATTTTTATAGTCTACCATGCCCTGACAAAAGGCTGGTTCAGATACGTAAGGGCAACAACTAAGGCTCTCCACTTCCTGAAATCTCTTTGAACTCCAATGATGGTGGAAAGGATTACCAATCTCCATTGTCATTCGCCGTGTTAATTCATTAATGTCATTTTAATGTTTTGCTATTCTCTGTTTAGATGTCGTAAACCTGACTTTTAAATGACCTGAGATTAGTGTATATATTATTACTGTATTATAAATGTTACTGTATTTTCCCATCTTTCTCTCTGCAGATGTAGTGGCACAGTGGGAGCCATCGTGACTTGTCCTCTGGAGGTGCTGAAGACCAGGCTGCAGTCGTCAGGCCTAACACTCCGGCCCGTGTTCCAGGTCCAACTGGGCACGCTCAATGGTACTGGGGTCATCAGACCAGGCTCGGGCACCGTTACGCCACCTGGCCTGCTGCAGGTCTTACGGTAAGGGGTTTGTCCCTTTTCTTAGCGTGTGGCTAGTCTGCTATGGTTCTTACAGTAAGGGGTTGTCCCTCATTCATATTGGAGTGGCGCTGGTCTACTATGGGTCTTACGATAAGGGGTTGTCCCTCCTTATTAGCTTGGGGCTAGTCTACTATGGGTCTTACGGTAAGGGGTTGTCCCTCCTTATTAGCTTGGGACTAGTCTACTATGGGGTTGTCCCTCCTTATTAGCTTGGGACTAGTCTACTATGGGTCTTACGGGGCTATAAGGGGGGGTTGTCCCTTGGGTCTTACGGTAAGGGGTTGTCCCTCCTTATTAGCTTGGGACTAGTCTACTATGGGTCTTACGGTAAGGGGTTGTCCCTCCTTATTAGCTTGGGGCTAGTCTACTATGGGTCTTACGGTAAGGGGTTGTCCCTCCTTATTAGCTTGGCAGTAGTCTACTATGGGTCTTACGGTAAGGGTTGTCCCTCCTTATAGTCTACTATGGGTCTTACGGTAAGGGGTTGTCCCTCCTTATTAGCTTGGGGCTAGTCTACTATGGGTCTTACGGTAAGGGGTTGTCCCTCCTTATTAGCTTGGGGCTAGTCTACTATGGGTCTTACGGTAAGGGGTTGTCCCTCCTTATTAGCTTGGGGTTAGTCTACTAGGGGTCTTACGGTAAGGGGCTCTTATAAGTGTGGGGCTGCTACTACAGGTCTTGTGGTAATGGTTTCACCATGTTGTGTACAGTGCTGTGAAAAAGTATTTGTCCTCTTTCTGATTTTCTATTATTTTGATACTGAATGTTATCAGATCTTCAGCCAACCGCTAATATTAGATAAAGGGAACCAGAGTTTTTCAACTAACAAAAACAAATATACTTAATTAAATAAAATAAAGTTATTCAACACCCAACTCCACTCAGTTTGTATTTTTTTAATGGATCCCCATTACCTGCTGCCAAGGCAGCGGCTACTCTTCCTGGGGTCCGGCAGAATTAAAGCAGTTATACAATTAAAAAAAATTAAAAAACATTACAATACAAGCATTACAGAATTCACAACACACTGTGTCCCCTTGGACCCCTGCTCTACTACCTACAACACAAAATCCATGTGTGTGTATAGTGCGTGTGTGTTTGGTCCTATGTTTGTGTTGCTTCACACTCCCCACTGTACAATAAGGTGTATTTGTTTTATCTGATTCTACTGCTTGCATCAGTTACCTGATGTGGAATAGAGTTCCATGTAGTCATGTCTTTATGTAGTTTCTGTGCGCCTCCCATAGTCTGTTCTGGACTTGGGGACTGTGAAGAGACCTCTGGTGGCATGTCTTGTGTGGTATACACAAGTGTCTGAGCTGTGTGCTAGTTGTGTAAACCGACAGCACGGTACTTTCAACATGTCAATACCTTTCACACATATAAGTAGTGATGAAATCAATCTCTCCTCTACTTTGAGCCAGGAGAGATTGACATGTATATGATTAATTTTTAGCTCTCTGTGTACATCCAAGGACCAGACGTGCTGCCCTGTTCTGAGCCAATTGCAATTTTCCTAAGTCCCTCTTTGTGGCA
The DNA here is from genome assembly GCF_036934945.1 of Oncorhynchus masou masou. Taxonomy (NCBI): domain Eukaryota; kingdom Metazoa; phylum Chordata; class Actinopteri; order Salmoniformes; family Salmonidae; genus Oncorhynchus; species Oncorhynchus masou. The sequence continues at coordinate 7,331,297 of NC_088229.1, read as the reverse complement.
CCTGACCACACGACTGAACAGTAACCCAGGTGTGACGACTAGGGCCTTTAGGACCTGCCTTAGGTTGAGGTTTAGTAAATGATTTGTCCCAAATACTATGCTTTTAGTTTTTTAATATTTAGGATTAACTTATTCCTTGCCACCCGTTCTGAAACTATCTGCATCTCTAAGTATTGCAGTCATTTCAGTTGCTGTAGTGGCTGACGTGTATAATGAGTCATGCCAGTGGCATGTCGTTAAAGATTGAAAAAAGGAAGGGGCCTAGACAGCTGCCCTGGGGAATTCCTGATTCTACCTGGATTATGTTTGAGGCTTCCATTAAAAACACCCTCTGTGTTCTGTTAGACAGGCAACTCTTTATCCACAATATAGCAGGGGGTGTAAAGCCATGACACATCAGTTTTACCAGCAGCAGACTATGATTGATAATGTCAAAATAATGTCGAAAAAAAGACTGAAGTCTAACAAAACAGCCTCCCACAATCTTTTTATCAGCAACTTCTTTCAGCCAATCATCAGTTATTTGTGTAAGTGCTGTGTTTGTTGAATGTCCTTCCCTTATAAGCATGCTGACTGGGGGGGGTACACTTCTCACACTTTTCTAGTAGGCTAGGATTGAAAAGATTGAAAAGAAGGCTAACGGGAGTGGCAATATCATTCCCAATGTCAATCTGCAGCTATCATCCTCAGTCATTTTCCATCCAAGTTGTCAGACCCCGGTGGCTTGTCATTGTTGATAGACAACAATAATTTTTTCACCTCTTCCACACTCACTTTACGGAATTTGAAATTACAATTCTTGTTTTTAATAATTTAGTGAGATATACTTGGATGTGTAGTGTCAGCATTTGTTGCTTGCATGTCATGCCTAAGTTTGCTAATCTTGCCAACTACTTTAAGGAATTTTTAAATATCTGTCGGTATTCAGTTTAGTCAACATGATTTCTCTATTTGCAGTATATTTGCCAATTGGTTGTGCAACCAGACTTATTTGCCAATCCCTTTTCCTCATCAATCTACTCAGATTTAAGTTTTCAGTAATTTTCTTAATGGGCGCATGCTTATTAGTAACTGGAATAAGCAATTTCATAATGTGTTAACACATTGATCTTAACTTCTTATGGCTGCAATCCCATTAACGGGATAATTTTCATCATCAACCGCTGAATTGCATAGTGCCACATTCAAATAATATTACAAAAAAATATTTATATTCATGACATCACAAGTGCAATATAGTAAAACACAGTTTAGCCTTTTGTTAATCCACCTGTCGTGTCAGATTTTGAAAATATGCTTTACAGCGAAAGCAATCCAAGCGTTTGTGTAAGTTTTATCGATCGACAACATTATGTACGCCTAGCATCAAGTAGCTTGGTCACAAATCAGAAAAGCAATTAGCATTAGTAAAGATGTGATCAATACATGTTGATGATTTCATTCCTGTGCTGTTTGTAACTACCCTGGTAGGTTGACCGATAACCAGGTTGCAGGCACCGGTTACAGTGTGAAGCTTTGTCTTGACATTTACATTTACATTTAAGTCATTTAGCAGACGCTCTTATCCAGAGCGACTTACAAATTGGTGAATTCACCTTCTGACATCAGTGGAACAGCCACTTTACAATAGTGCATCTAAATCATTTAAGGGGGGGTGAGAAGGATTTTCTTGAGTGGGCAGCCTGATGAAAGCGAGTTAATATTTAAATCCCCTAGATAATATACCTCCTCTATTGGTATCACATACATTATCAAGCATTTCATACATATTATCCAGATACTGACTGTTATCACTTGGTGGTCTATAGCAGATTCCCACCAGAATGGGCTTTAGGTGAGGCAGATGAACCTGTAGCCATATTACTTCAACAGTATTTAACATGAGATCCTCTCTAATCTTTACAGGAATGTGGATCTGAATATAAACAGTAACTTGTTGTGACATCTTTAGCTGCAATGACTTCAACTAAACACTTCCTGTAGTTGTTGATCAGTCTCTCACATCACTGGAGGAAGCCCACTCTTCCAACTGATTTAACTCAGAGACATTTGTGGGTTTTCAATCATGAGCTGCTCCTTTCAAGTCCTGCCACAACATCTCAATTGGAATTAGGTCTGGACTTTGACTGGGCCATTCCAAACCGTAAAAATGTGTTGCTTTTTAACCATTTCCATGTACTTGATTGTGTGTTTTGGATCATTGTCTTGCTGCAGAATGTAGCCTTCGGGATCTGTGGGTGTGCCAGGCCACCCACTGGGCTGCCAGGCCACAAGGAATTACTAGGCTAAGAATGTTTTGTCCTATGGTCCCTGGTCAGAAGTAGTGTACTGTAGGGCATAGGGTGCAATTTGGGATGCTGCTCTAGTTGTGTGAATAGGCCTGTGTCTTTACTCTACCACTCCGTCTAAAGAGGAGGAAATGGGCCCGCCTCCACCCTGTCTGACGAGGGCCCGCCTCCACCCTGTCTGACGAGGGCCCGCCTCCACCCTGTCTGACGAGGGCCATTACTGTTATCCTGTTTTATACACAAAAACTAGAGACTAAAGATAGAGGTATCTTGTTCTAATCTAAGAGCTGTTTGCCAGCTGTGAGGAACACATGCACTGACGCACAGTGCAGCGAGGACACTTATGTAAGTGCTGATGCCACCTGTGGAAGTGTCCCTCACCCCCGAGGCCCAGGGAGGGTTGCCTCCGACCACAGACTGGGTGAGAGTGATGGCGTGACTGTGCCTCTGCCAAATTGAACACGAGGAGGAAGCCGTTGCCGACTGACATCCCGAAATGTGGTCTGTGGTTTCTCATGTTTCTCGCCTCAAGGGTTTAGTGCCGGAGGCCTTTTGCTGAATGTGACTGAACCAGTATGAACTGGACTCAGCTGAATGGTTCAGAGGTATTGTATAGTATAGTATAGTATAGTAGAGGTATAGTATTGTCAACCTGTTCACCCAGTGCAGTTTTAAAAATGTTTACCTTTGAAACTGACCAACAATGGCATTTTGGAGGTGAGCCATTTATAATTCTAAGTGACTCTACAACCTTCAAGCATCCATTTTAGTTAATTTCACCAATAATTGTTGAATGAAACTCTCTTCTCCAAAATCCCTGTTTATCCAGTGTTGTCTGTTGTGACAGAAGGTTGTGGCTCACTATCTTCCAAACGCCGTCATTGGTTAGTTTTAAAGGTAAAATGTTAAAACTCTTTAAACTCTGTAAATCCACAACATGTTATGACTAAACAGGATAACTTTTAAAATCCTTTATTTACTTGGTCTAAAGGGTGTTTTTTTTTTTTTAAATCTATTTGAACAAAATGACGTCGTTACAGTGTGTGAAAACAAGCGGTGGGATTAACAGTGTTTTAAATAAATACATAAAAAAATAAAAAAAAAATTAATAAATACATAAATAAATAATAAATAAATAAAAATCTGCCTTACAGCAGAGTGCAGGACAAATGCATCAGTCCTGTTGTGTCCTCACCTGGCCTATTTGTCTGCTACGGGACTGTGTGTGTGTGTGTGTGCGTGTGTAAAGTCAATCCCACAGAGGCGACAGAGTTCACAGTGCATCTCCAGTTTCAAAGGGTACTGGGCTGAGAGTACGGTCTTGGCCAATACCATAGTCCTGTGATATGGAGGGGGGAAAAAATGTCATATCACGATTAATTAACTGAATTATCACTAACGATTCAATTGAACAATATTCCCATGGCAGTACATGCTGTGTTGTCAATGCAGACGTCAGATTACGACTTGCGGAGTGACCATACGGCATCCTGAACCCTACCACAGTTGTCCCTACTACTGAATCCACGTCCGAAATAGATGTTCTTGTCATTCAAACACAAAAAATAAAATAAAACGCGTATATTCAATTAACTGGTTTGTTTTTCTTCCCATTTTTAGGTCAATTCTAGAAAAAGAGGGACCAAGGTCGCTTTTCCGGGGACTGGGTCCCAATCTTGTTGGGGTGGCCCCTTCAAGGTAAGCCTGCTAACTGAGACACGGACTGCATTTGAAAGGGTGGATTCGTTTTGGTGTAAGTAATGTTTGGTTGTGGATGTGTTTTTGTATGTCCTCGCCCCACGGACCGGCGGGGTGGCGGGGCGAGGACGGGGTGGCGGGGCGAGGGAGAACTGGGTGTGGATGTGTTTTTGTATGTCCACACCCTTAACAGCCTACACACGCACCCTTTATCATGTCATTACCAAGGACCGGCTTTTAGACTGCAACATGTTATTAATGCTGTGTTGTTGAATTAAGAGGACGGACCGGCGGGGTGGCGGGGCGAGGACGGACCCCGGCGGGGTGGTGGGCGGGCCGGACGGCGGGGTGGCGGGGCGAGGACGGACCGGCGGGGCGGGGGGCGGGGCGGACCGGACGGGCCGGCGGGGCGAGGACGGACCGGGCGGGGTGGCGGGCCGGCGGGGACGGACGGCCGGTGGCGGGGCGAGGACGGACCGGCGGGGTGGCGGGGCGAGGACGGACCGGCGGGGCGAGGGAGGACCGGCGGGGCGAGGGAGGACGGGGGGCGGCGAGAACGGACTGGGTGAGGAGGGGCGGGGAGGACAGGGTGAGGGAGGACGGACCGGCTGGACGAGGGAGAACTGGGTGAGGGAGGACGGAGCGGCTGGACGAGGGAGAACTGGGTGAGGGAGAACTGGGTGAGGGAGGACGGAACGGCGGGGTGAGGGAGGATGGGGTGAGGGAGAACTGGGTGAGGGAGGACGGAGCGGCGGGTTGAGGGAGGACGGGGTGAGGGAGGACGGGGCGACTGGGTGAGGGAGGACGGCCTTATTCTAAAATGTATTAAATTGTTTTTTCTACACACAATACCCCATAATGACAAGGCAAAAAACAGGTTTTTAGAATTGTTTGCAAATTTATTTAAAGTAAACAACTAAAAAATGACATTTACAAAAAGTATTCAGACCTTTTGCTCTGTGCTTTGCTGAAGCTCCTTTGGCAGCGATGACATAGTATACAGTCCATAGTATACAGTCCATAGTATACAGTCCATAGTATACAGTCCATAGTATACAGTCCATAGTATACAGTCCATAGTATACAGTACAGTCCATAGTATACAGTCCTCACTGAGGGGTTTGTCTGGCCCTCTCTCTCTACATTTATACCATCGCCCAATTTACAAGCGCTGCCATTCAGATACATAAGACATTTTTACACTCCTTGGGTTTGTACAGTGACATAGTATCCATCCTCTGTAAGCGGGGTCACTCTGGGTGGGAATGATGGGGGGGGCACTGGGTGGGAATGGGGTGGGGGGGGGGGGGGGGGGGTCACTCTGGAAACTCACCAACGTACCGCCAAAATGATTTCACTCCCAGAAATAGTTAGCATGGGGGCGGGTCAGCTGGCTGAGTTAGCATGCCAGGGCCCCACGCGGGTCAGCCAGCTGGCCCCACGCTGTCTGTCAGCCAGCTGGCCCCACGCTGTCTGTCAGCCAGCTGGCCCGCCCCCCCCATGTCAGCCAGCTGGCCCCCCTGTCAGCCAGCTGACCCACGCTGTCTGCCAGCTGACCCGCCCCCATGCTATCAGCCAGCTGCCCCATGCTGTCAGCCAGCTGGCCCGCCCCCATGCTATCAGCCAGCTGACCCACGCTATCTGCCAGCTGACCTGCCCCCATGCTATCAGCCAGCTGCCCCATGCTGTCAGCCAGCTGGCCCGCCCCCATGCTATCAGCCAGCTGACCCGCCCCCATGCTATCAGCCAGCTGCTACCCAGCCCCCCCCCATGCTATCAGCCAGCTGACCCGCCCCCATGCTATCAGCCAGCTGACCCTGACCCCCCCGCCCCCATGCTATCAGCCAGCTGACCCGCCCCCATGCTATCAGCCAGCTGACCCACGCTATCTGCCAGCTGACCCGCCCCCATGCTATCAGCCAGCTGACCCGCCCCCATGCTATCAGCCAGCTGACCCGCCCCCATGCTATCAGCCAGCTGACCCGCCCCCATGCTATCAGCCAGCTGACCCGCCCCCATGCTATCAGCCAGCTGACCCGCCCCCATGCTATCAGCCAGCCCGCCCCCATGACCCAGCCCCCATGCTATCAGCCAGCTGACCCGCCCCCATGCTATCAGCCAGCTGCCAGCTATCAGCCAGCTGACCCGCCCCCTATGACTGTTATCAGCCAGCTGACCCGCCCCCATGCTATCAGCCAGCTGACCCGCCCCCATGCTATCAGCCAGCTGACCCGCCCCCATGCTATCAGCCAGCTGACCCCCCCTATCAGCCATGCCCGCCCCATGCTATCAGCCAGCTGACCCGCCCCCATGCTATCAGCCAGCTGACCCGCCCCCATGCTATCAGCCAGCTGACCCGCCCCCATGCTATCAGCCAGCTGACCCGCCCCCATGCTATCAGCCAGCTGACCCGCCCCCATGCTATCAGCCAGCTGACCCGCCCCCATGCTATCAGCCAGCTGACCCGCCCCCATGCTATCAGCCAGCTGACCCGCCCCATGCTATCAGCCAGCTGACCCGCCCCCATGCTATCAGCCAGCTGACCCGCCCCCATGCTATCAGCCAGCTGACCCGCCCCATGCTATCAGCCAGCTGACCCGCCCCCATGCTATCAGCCAGCTGACCCGCCCCATGCTGTCAGCCAGCTGACCCGCCCCCATGCTGTCAGCCAGCTGACCTGTCAGCCCCTGACCCGCCCCCATGCTGTCAGCCAGCTGACCCGCTGTCAGCCAGCTGACCCGCCCCCATGCTGTCAGCCAGCTGACCCGCCCCCACGCTGTCAGCCAGCTGACCCGCCCCCACGCTGTCAGCCAGCTGACCCGCCCCCACGCTGTCAGCCAGCTGACCCGCCCCCACGCTGTCAGCCAGCTGACCAGCTGTCAGCCAGCTGACCCGCCCCCACGGTGTCTGCCAGCTGACCCGCCCCCACGCTATCAGCCAGCTGACCCGCCCCCACGCTATCAGCCAGCTGACCCGCCCCCACGCTATCAGCCAGCTGACCCACGCTATCTGCCAGCTGACCCGCCCCCACGCTATCTGCCAGCTGACCCGCCCCCACGCTATCTGACCCAGCTGCCAGCTGACCCGCCCCCACGCTGTCTGCCAGCTGACCCGCCCCCACGCTGTCTGCCAGCTGACCCGCCCCCACGCTGTCTGCCAGCTGACCCGCCCCCGCTGTCTGCCACGCGCTGTCGGCCAGCTGACCCGCCCCCACGCTGTCGGCCAGCTGACCCGCCCCCACGCTGTCGGCCAGCTGACCCGCCCCCACGCTGTCTGGCCAGCTGATCCATGCTATTTGCCAGCTTCCAAACCCTGCCTGGCATTCAGAATGAGAATAGCACTAGTCCAGACCCATCTCTCTCTCTCGACCACCCCCGTGGCCTGCCTCGGTGCTTATTCAACCCATTTTGCTGCTGCCTGTGACACACACTGTATGGGACGGACTGTTCCAGAAGCATAGCAGACTGCTCTGGACAGAACACACGTGGCACGCTCTGCTGTCTCTGTCAAAGGCTGCTGCTTCTGCTTCACTCGTTTCGGGCAGCACCTGGCCATGTGATGTTACATAAAGGCACGCTGACGTTTTATAAAACACAGTGAAAGATGGACACCCACTTACTGAGAAAGATACATTTGTTTAAGCATTTTAAAGAGGGAATCTGATTTCTTTTTGTTGTCTTCTGTCTTTTTTTCTTGTAGAGCTATTTATTTTGCTGCCTACAAGAAGTCTAAGGAGACGTTCAATGGCTTCTTCGTCCCCAACAGTGGAGTGGTGCACATGTCCTCAGCTGGCTGTGCAGGTGAGACCGTCTGAAGCAACCCACGGCGACCCCAGGGTCTGTGGGAGCACTCTACCCTCATTCTATATGGAACACAAAGCAATAGAGCCAAAGCAATGAGCTCCTGAGTTGGGAAAATCTTGTGCAATACACCGACGCATGTCTTGTATTCAAGATCCTAAATGGCCTGGCTCCTCCCCATCCACTCAGTATTTTTGTTTAACAAAAAAAAAAAAACCTATGGCAGTAGATCCACTAGTTCTGCCATGAGAGGTGACTGTATAGTTCCCTTAAGGAAATGCACCTTTAGTAAATCCGCTTTCTCTGTGAGAGCTTCCCATGTCTGGAATACACTGCCATCAGACACACAACTGCACCACCTATCACACTTTCACAAAATGCATGAAGACCTGGCTAATTGTCAATCAGATTTGTGAACATGGTCCCTAGCTGTGTGTTGCTGCTTTCCATGTTGTCTGTAGCTTGTGAGGTGTGGAAACACTTTGTTGCTTTTGTTAATTTTGTCTTGCTGCTTTTTGTTCTGTGTTTCTCTGTCTGTGTAAATGTTGCTACTCTTGCTTGTCTTGTTGTTAATTTTTGTTGTCCCATGTTGCTGTCTTGCTTGTCCTATGTTGCTCTGTCTGTTTCTCTTGCTTGTCCCATGTTGCTATGTCTTGCTTGTCCTATGTTGCTCTGTCTGTATGCTACGTCTTGCTTGTCCCATGTTGCTCTGTCTGTATGCTACGTCTTGCTTGTCCCATGTTGCTACGTCTTGCTTGTCCTATGTTGCTCTGTCTGTATGCTACGTCTTGCTTGTCCCATGTTGCTACGTCTTGCTTGTCCTATGTTGCTCTGTCTGTATGCTACGTCTTGCTTGTCCCATGTTGCTCTGTCTGTATGCTACGTCTTGCTTGTCCCATGTTGCTCTGTCTGTATGCTTGTCCCATGTTGCTCTGTCTGTATGCTTGTCCTATGTTGCTATGTCTTGCTTGTCCTATGTTGCTCTGTCTGTATGCTACGTCTTGCTTTTCCCATGTTGCTCTGTCTGTATGCTTCTTGCTCCCCATGTTGCTACGTCTTGCTTGTCCTATGTTGCTCTGTCTGTATGCTACGTCTTGCTTGTCCCATGTTGCTCTGTTGCTGTCTTGCTTGTCCTATGTTGCTCTGTCTGTATGCGTCTTGCTTGCCCCATGTTGCTACGTCTTGCTTGTCCTATGTTGCTCTGTCTGTATGCTCTTGCTTGTATGTTGCTACGTCTTGCTTGTCCCATGCTTGTCTATGTTGCTCTGTCTGTATGCTACGTCTTGCTTGTGTTGCTATGTTGCTCTGTCTGTATGCTACGTCTTGCTTGTCCCATGTTGCTCTGTCCTGTATGCTTGTCCTATGTTGCTCTGTCTGTATGCTGTCTTGTTGCCCCATGCTTGTTGTCCTATGTTGCTCTGTCTGTATGCTTTGTCCCATGTTGCTCTGCCCTTGTCCCATGTTGCTACGTCTTGCTTGTCCTATGTTGCTCTGTCTGTATGCTACGTCTTGCTTGCCCCATGTTGCTACGTCTTGCTTGTCCTATGTTGCTCTGTCTGTATGCTACGTCTTGCTTGTCCCATGTTGCTCTGTCTGTATGCTACGTCTTGCTTGTCCCATGTTGCTCTGTCTGTATGCTTGTCCCATGTTGCTCTGCCTGTATGCTTGTCCCATGTTGCTCTGCCTTTATGCTACGTCTTGCCTGTCCCATGTTGCTCTGTGTGTGCTCACAAAAATACACGTGTGTGTGTGTAATAAATATGTGTATTTTTACAGGATTCGTGACAGAGCAGAAATTCAATAATTATATAAAACATATGTGTATATGTATATATGTGTATATGTATGTATATATGTATGTATATATGTATGTATATATGTATCTATATATGTGTGTGTGTGTGTGTGTGTGTATATGTATGTATGTATATGTATGTATGTATATATGTATGTATATATATATGTGTATATGTATGTATATATATATGTGTATATGTATGTGTATATATATATATATGTATGTGTGTGTATATATATATGTATATGTGTGTATATGTGTGTGTGTTTTATATAATTATTGAATTTCTGCTCTGTCACGAATCCTGGAGGATTTGCCCTTCCTGGCCTTCTGTTCTTTCCCTGAACTCCCATCCAGAGATATAAAATGAACTCTGTCCCTTTCTCTTGCTCCATCCAGTGATACGACACAACTCTGTTTCTACTTCCTGTTTCAGCCTTTGTTACAAACTCCCTCATGAACCCCGTCTGGATGGTTAAGACCAGGATGCAGCTGGAGAGGAAGTATGCACATTTATATTATTCAACAGTTCTTACTTCCTTGTTTAATTTACTTTTATTAAGTCTCTTTTTAAAAGCTTTTTACAGGCTTTAAATGCAGACATATTTTAAATACTAGTTTTGTACTAACGGAGTCAGAACATTCATTAAAGGGTTACTGTAGGTAGTGTGTAATTACAGTTCTGTCACCACCACCATTTGAATGTGATCTTTGACGGGCCCCCATCTTGGCTGCTGTCCTGTCTTTTGGGTTACGCAGTTTTCGTGGTGTAATGTGACCGGGCAGATCCATAAATACCGTGGCTGCTGACGCATTAGGCTGCGTTGGAGGAAGAGGCTATATTTACACGGAATTTGTATCCCAAATGGCGCCCTAAATAGGGGCACCACTTGTTCCAAAGTAGTGACCCTATGTAGGAAATGAGGTGGCATTTGGAACGCATGGAGCAATTTTTTATTTTATTTAACCTTTATTTAACTAGGCAAGTCAGTTAAGAACAAATTCTTATTTTCAATGACGGCCTAGGAACAGTGGGTTAACTGTCTTGTTCAGGGGCAGTACGACAGATTTGTACCTTGTCAGCTCGGGGATTTGAACTTGTAACCTTCCGGTTACTAGTCCCAACGCTCTAACCACTAGGCTACCCTGCCGCCTCTACACTCTAACCACTAGGCTACCCTGCCGCCTCTACACTCTAACCACTAGGCTACCCTGACGAACTATGTGACACGCATGTCTGGTGACCTAGTATCCTATTTACCCTGCAGACTTGTTCATATAGGTAGTCACTCAAACTATAGTTAACTAGTGGGGGAGGGGAGGGAGGGAGGGGTAATTTGGTAGATGGAAAAATAGGAATATATATTTAAATTGTACCATGCTAAATGCACATTTCGTAAAGTTTTTTTGTTTTTAAAGTAACAGTGGACATTACAATACAGGATGTCTCTTTTTTTTGTCACAAGACTGGAGTGTGAGGTATGACACTTGATCTGCTTGAGGTTGTGTTGTTTACTGGCTATTGTGCCCCCGACACCTCTGTTCTTGGTCATCTGCGTTCGGGCACACCTTCACACAAAAAAAAATATAGCAAAACCATTCTTATAGAACAAGTTCAAATAGTAGGTTACCACCCACAAAATGACGTTCCTGCAGGAAAATGTTTTTTCTCTGATCCAATTTAACCTCTTCTCTAAATCTTCTGCCAAAAACATACTTTTTTTGACACCTGCTGATGTAGCGTTTTTTAGATCAATACTGAGCGTCTTTTCCTCCAGGGTGCGAGGGGAGAAGAAGACGAGCGCGCTGCAGTGTGCCCGTTACGTTTACAAGACCGAGGGCATGAGAGGTTTCTACCGGGGTCTGACGGCGTCCTACGCTGGCATCTCCGAGACCATGATCTGTTTCCTCATCTACGAGACATTGAAAAAACGCCTGAACGAAGCGCGTTTCGCTTCGCCAAACAGCGAAACGGAAAAAGGGGCGTGGGATTTCCTAGGCCTGATGATGGCGGCTGCTTTCGCTAAGGGTTGTGCTTCTTGCATAGCCTACCCACACGGTAAGCATGGGGATTAATGGGTAGGAATCAAATAAATGCTACGGTATTAACTTGTCATACCACACCTCAAACTACAACAACACACATTGACGTAAGAGGCAAAACAGCTTTTAATTGACGATGGCCCAATCTACAACGGTCTACTGTATAGTAGCACAGCATACACCCATGACTCCACGTTAACTTGAGTGAGAAGCCTTTAGTAAAAACTCAACACACATCCTTCTGTCTTTAGTCAAAATACTCTGTAAACCGCATTCAAAAATCACCTTTTAATTCTAATTCATCTTAATTTCGCTCTCTCGCTCTCTCTCTCTCTCTCTCCGGTTCTTCCATTCGTCAGAGGTGATTCGGACAAGGCTGCGAGAAGAGGGCAGTAAATATCAGTACTTCTTCCAGACAGCCCGGTTGGTGGCAGTGGAGGAGGGCTACGCTGCGTTTTATAGAGGACTCATTCCTCAGCTTATCAGACAGATCCCCAACACAGCCATCGTCCTCTCCACCTACGAACTCATTGTCCACCTGATGGGAGACTCCTCGCAGTAATCGACAACAACAATGACGACAACATGGTAGCTAAGGAAAAGACCAGTTTTGGTCGGCCCATCCTAGATGGAAGGGCAACACAATGTAGTTATATCCCAAGACACGTTGGGCAAGAAAGAGACAATTGTGAAATTGCAGAATTTCTGTTTTGTTGGAAAGACTGGTTTAGAGACTGTTGGTTTCTCTTGAGGGAATTTGAAGGCAGGTTTTACTGTTATCCAATGAACTGTAACCGATTTTTAGGATACATCCTAAATAGCAAACTATCCCCTATTTAGTGCACTACTTTTGACCAGGGTCCATAGGGCTCTGGTCAAACGTAGTACACTTTATAAAGGTGCCATTTTGGACTCATTAAAACTTCTTTTTTTTTTTTTTTTTTTTTTTTTCATTGAAGCATGTTATTTAGAAGTTGTTCAGAAGAATTTAAACTCTCAAGAATTGTGGTACTACTGACAGGACAACTCTAGCCTGAGTCCCAGATCTGTTTGTGTTGTATCGCCAACTCCATTGCTGTCATGAGTTGAGTTGGCAAGACGGCACAAACGTATCTGGGATTCAGGCTAGGACCATATGAGAATAACTGTAGTTGTTTTCATACAAGATAAAGGGGTCATCTGAATAGAAGAGTGTTGTTTTAAATTGGAACTAAATTATTTTGTATTTTTGTTATTATGTTGTCTGACTTTCTCTGATGCTTATAAATGTTGAATGTCCAAAAGATCTGTCAAGGTCTTGGGCTACAGGTTATATAATTTTATGCTAATTAAGGAAGATCAAGGCATAGCTAGAATTGTTCCTTGCGAGCCACCACACACCATCCATCATGATAGTTCCTGCTTATTCATTTACTACCATAGTGATTTTTGAAGTGTAATTTTTAATTATTTTCCATGACAAATACAGGTTAATTTATATATTGTGTTAGAGAACATAATCGTCTTTTTTCTTCTTTTTTTTACAATATAATGACAGCGTGAAAGCTTATTTGACCAGTGGCTCAATAAAATTCGGCTTAAGTGTTCGGTTCATTGTTTTTGAATGGTGTAAAACTACAGTAATCTGGTTGAGAAAGATGGACTGAACTAGTTGTGTTAAGATTTCACTTGGTGGTTTACTGTAAAGGTGCTGACTATGTTAACTGGGTTTCCTCACAGCTTCACAAATCAAACCACACTTACATAAATTATTTTCACTTGATTGAACCACTATGCCTGATTGAGATTATTACATTACTGTACTTTGAAGGGTAGATATTAGCGATTGTCTAGTCATCTTTATCTAGTAAAATACTATAAAGTAGTACATTTAGTGGCTTTGAAATGCAATCCCATGGGTTTGTATCCAGTCTTAACATTTTAATTGTGATTATAATATACTGGATCAGTACTTATCACTATTCATACAGTGAATGAATGAAAAATGTTTTCATGTCAAATTGCCAATTGGCAACCCATAATTTATGGGATGAATTGACACAAACAAACTTTGAAATTCACTGAGGTAATTTGGTTGATAATTCTTCTTCCGGGTGTTCTCTGCAGGGTGCATTGCATGAAGAGTGAACAAATTCAATACATAATAGTAAATAAGGTTATCAAAACTAATTATATCACCTAGAGCAGTAAAATAATATAACCTCAGGAAACTTAACGTGTGTAAATATGTGTATCAACAACAGACACAAACTGAACCAGTTCCAGAGACGTGACCAACAGAAATTGAATAATGTGTCCCTGAACAAAAGGGGGGGTTCAAGATTAAAAGTAACCGTCAGTATCTGGTGTGGCCACCAGCTGCATTAAGTACTGCAGTGCATCTCCTCGTGGACTGTACCAGATGTTCCAGTTCTTGCTGTGAGATGTTACCCCACTCTTCCACCAAGGCACCTGCAAGTTCTCAGACATTTCTGTGGGGAATGGCCATCACCCTCTGATCCAACAGGTCCCAGACGTGCTCAATGGGATTGAGATCCGGGCTCTTCGCTGGCCATTGCAGAACTCTGACATTCCTGTGTTGCAGGAAATCACGCACAGAACGAGCAGTATGGCTGGTGGCATTGTCATGCTGGAGGGTCATGTCAGGATGAGCCTGCAGGAAGGGTACCACATGAGGGAGGAGGATGTCTTCCCTGTAACACACAGTGTTGAGATTGCCTGCAATGACAACACGCTCAGTACGATGATGCTGTGACACCCCAGCAAAGACCATGACAGACCCTCCACCTCCAAATCGATCCCCCTCCAGAATACAGGCCTCGGTGTAACGCTCATTCCTTCGACGATAAATGCGAATCCGACCATCACCCCTGGTGAGACAAAACTGTGACTCGTCAGTGAAGAGCACTTGACAATCCTGTCTGGTCCAGCGACGGTGGGTTTGTGCCCATAGACGCTGGTAATGTCTGGTGAGGACCTGCCTTACAACAGGTGTTTTTCAGAGTCAGTAGAAAGGCCTCTTTGGTGTCCTAAGTTTTCATAACTGTGACCTTAATTGCTTACCGTATGTAAGCGTTTAGTGTCTTAATGACCGTTCCACAGGTGCATGTTCATTTAATTGTTTATGGTTCATTGAATAGGCATAGGAAACTGCATTTAAACCCATTACAATGAAGCTCTGTGAAGTTATTTTGATTTTTACAAATTATCTTTGAAAGACAGGGTCCTGAAAAAGGGATGTTTCTTTTTTTGCTGAGTTTACATCTGTACAAATACAGAAAAATTAAACAAGGCATTTGAACCCAGTCTGGCACAAAAAGAAGATTCAAATGAGAGACAAGCCTATTTACACCTCCGGTTAAAAGTTTTAGAAAATTTCATTCAAGGATTTATCTTTATTTTTACTATTTTCTACTTTGTAGAATAATAGTGAAGACATCAATACTATGAAACAGCACATATGGAATCATGTAGTAACCAAAAAAAGTGTCAAACAAATCCAAATATATTTTTCATTTTAGATTCTTCAAAGTAGCCACCCTTTGTCTTGGTAACAGCTTTGCACACTATTGGCATTCTCTCAACCAAAAAATAAAGAAAAACCCTTGAATGAGTAGGTATGTCCAAACTTTTGACTGGTACTGTATATGGCTACATGTACACCCACTTGCACACAGATAGCTTCTCTTTTTGGCACAGAAGATAGACTATTTTCCTCTACAATATGTGCTTGGTTTGTCCCACTGAGGTATATACACTGCTCAAAAGAATAAAGGTAACACTTAAACAACACAATGTAACTCCAAGTCAATCACACTTCTGTGAAATCAAACTTTCCACTTAGGAAGCAACACTGATTGACAATACATTTCACATGCTGTTGTGCAAATTGAATAGACCCTGGAAATTATAGGCAATTAGCAAGACACCCCCAATAAAGGAGTGGTTCTGCAGGTCATAACCACAGACCACTTCTCAGTTCCTATGCTTCCTGGCTGATGCTTTGGTTACTTTTGAATGCTGGCGGTGCTTTCACTCTAGTGGTAGCATGAGACGGAGTCTACAACCCACACAAGTGGCTCAGGTAGTGCAGCTCATCCAGGATGGCACATCAATGCGAGCTGTGGCAAGAAGGTTTGCTGTGTCTGTCAACGTAGTGTCCAGAGCATGGAGGCGCTACCAGTAGACAGGCCAGTACATCAGGAGACGTGGAGGAGGTCATAGGAGGGCAACAACCCAGCAGCAGGACCGCTACCTCCGCCTTTGTGCAAGGAGGAGCACTGCCAGAGCCCTGCAAAATGAACTCCAGCAGCCCACAAATGTGCATGTGTCTGCTCAAATGGTCAGAAACAGACTCCACGAGGGTGGTATGAGGGCCCGACGTACACAGGTGGGGGTTGTGCTTACAGCCCAACACCGTGAAGGACGTTTGGCATTTGCCAGAAAACACCAAGATTGGCAAATTCGCCACTGGCGCCCTGTGCTCTTCACAGATGAAAGCAGGTTCACACTGAGCACATGTGACAGACGTGACAGAGTCTGGAGACGCCGTGGAGAATGTTCTGCTGCCTGCAACATCCTCCAGCATGACCGGTTTGGTGGTGGGTCAGTCATGGTGTGGGGTGGCATTTCTTTGGGGGGCGCACAGCCTGACTGCCATTAGGTACCGAGATGAGATCCTCAGACCCCCTGTGAGACCATATGCTGGTGCGGTTGGCCCTGGGTTCCTCCTAATGCAAGACAATGCTAGACCTCATGTGGCTGGAGTGTGTCAGCAGTTCCTGCAAGAGGAAGGCATTGATGCTATGGACTGGCCCGCCAGTTCCCCAGACCTGAATCCAATTGAGCACATCTGGGACATCATGTCTCGCTCCATCCACCAACGCCACGTTGCACCACAGACTGTCCAGGAGTTGGCGGATGCTTTAGTCCAGGTCTGGGAGGAGATCCCTCAGGAGATCATCCGCCACCTCATCAGGAGCATGCCCAGGCGTTGTAGGGAGGTCATACAGGCACGTAGAGGCCACACACACTACTGAGCCTCATTTTGACTTGTTTTAAGGACATTACATCAAAGTTGGATCAGCCTGTAATGTGGTTTTCCACTTTAATTTTGAGTGTGACTCCAAATCCAGACCTCCATGGGTTGATAAATTTGATTTCCATTGATAATTTGTGTGTGATTTTGTTGTCAGCACATTCAACTATGTAAAGAAAAAAAGTATTTAATAAGAATATTTCATTCATTCAGATCTAGGATGTGTTATTTCAGTGTTCCCTTTATTTTTTTGAGCAGTGTAAGCTCATCCACTGACATACAGTATGATATGGATACATTGTAGCAGAGTAGCTAGTGGTGAAAGAGTGACCTCTGTCTGTAGGATGATGATCACGCATTCCTAATTCTGTAGTCGCATGTCAATGACGTCAGAGAAAACAACCTCTGATCAAATAAAAATAACCTTTTATTTTATCCAACACTTTGTAGACTTCCAGAAATGCATACTTACAGGCCCAACCACGAGGAGAAAATACAGACAAAAATAGAAAACGAATAACACGAGGAATAAATATACAATGAGAAATGATAACTTGGCTATATACAATACATACACAATGAGAAATGATAACTTGGCTATATACAATAAATACACAATGAGAAATGATAACTTGGCTATATACAATACATACACAATGAGAAATGATAACTTGGCTATACACACTGGGTACCAGTACCGAGTCCATGTGCAGTGGTACGAGGTAATTGAGGTAGATACAGTGCCTTGCGAAAGTATTCGGCCCCCTTGAACTTTGCGACCTTTTGCCACATTTCAGGCTTCAAACATAAAGATATAAAACTGTATTTTTTTGTGAAGAATCAACAAGTGGGACACAATCATGAAGTGGAACGACATTTATTGGATATTTCAAACTTTTTAACAAATCAAAAACTGAAAAATTGGGCGTGCAAAATTATTCAGCCCCCTTAAGTTAATACTTTGTAGAGCCACCTTTTGCTGCGATTACAGCTGTAAGTCACTTGGGGTATGTCTCTATCAGTCAGGAAGTCCAGTACCCAGTTGCACAGGGCGGGGTCGAGACCCAGGGTCTCGAGCTTGATGACGAGCTTGGAGGGTACTATGGTGTTAAACGCCGAGCTGTAGTCGATGAACAGCATTCTCACATAGGTATTCCTCTTGTCCAGATGGGTTAGGGCAGTGTGCAGTGTGGTTGAGATTGCGTCGTCTGTGGACCTATTTGGGCGGTAAGCAAATTGGAGTGGGTCTAGGGTGTCAGGTAGGGTGGAGGTGATATGGTCCTTGACTAGTCTCTCAAAGCACTTCATGATGACGGAAGTGAGTGCTACGGGCGGTAGTCGTTTAGCTCAGTTACCTTAGCTTTCTTGGGAACAGGAACAATGGTGGCCCTCTTGAAGCATGTGGGAACAGCAGACTGGTATAGGGATTGATTGAATATGTCCGTAAACACACCAGCCAGCTGGTCTGCGCATGCTCTGAGGGCGCGGCTGGGGATGCTGTCTGGGCCTGCAGCCTTGCGAGGGTTAACACGTTTAAATGTTTTACTCACCTCGGCTGCAGTGAAGGAGAGACCGCATGTTTCCGTTGCAGGCCGTGTCAGTGGCACTGTATTGTCCTCAAAGTGGGCAAAAAAGTTATTTAGTCTGCCTGGGAGCAAGACATCCTGGTCCGTGACTGAGCTGGATTTATTCTTATAGTCCGTGATTGACTGTAGACCCTGCCACATACCTTTTGTGTCTGAGCCGTTGAATTGAGATTCTACTTTGTCTCTATACTGACGCTTAGCTTGTTTGATAGCCTTACGGAGGGAACAGCTGCACTGTTTGTATTCAGTCATATTACCAGTCACCTTACCCTGATTAAAAGCAGTGGTTCGCGCTTTCAGTTTCACGCGAATGCTGCCATCAATCCACGGTTTCTGGTTAGGGAATGTTTTAATCGTTGCTATGGGAACGACATCTTCAACGCACGTTCTAATGAACTCGCACACCGAATCAGCGTATTCGTCAATGTTGTTATCTGACGCAATACGAAACATGTCCCAGTCCACGTGATGGAAGCAGTCTTGGAGTGTGGAATCAGCTTGGTCGGACCAGCGTTGGACAGACCTCAGCGTGGGAGCTTCTTGCTTCAGTTTCTGTCTGTAGGCAGGGATCAGCAAAATGGAGTCGTGGTCAGATTTTCCGAAAGGGGGGCGGGGCAGGGCCTTATATGCGTTGAGGAAGTTAGAATAACAGTGATCCAAGGTTTTGCCAGCCCTGGTGGCGCAATCGATATGCTGATACATTTTAGGGAGTCTTGTTTTCAGATTAGCCTTGTTCAAATCCCCAGCTACAATGAATGCAGCCTCAGGATGTATGGATTCCAGTTTGCAAAGAGTCAAATAAAGTTCATTCAGAGCCATCGATGTGTCTGCTTGGGGGGGAATATATACGGCTGTGATTATAATCGAAGAGAATTCTCTTGGTAGATAATGCGGTCTGCATTTGATTGTGAGGAATTCTAAATCAGGTGAACAGAAGGATTTGAGTTCCTGTATGTTTCTGTGATCACACCACGTCTCGTTAGCCATAAGGCATACGCCCCCGCCCCTCTTCTTACCAGAAAGGTGTTTGTTTCTGTCGGCGCGATGCGTGGAGAAACCCGCTGGCTGCACCGCCACCGAGAGCGTCTCTCCAGTGAGCCATGTTTCCGTGAAGCAAAGAGCGTTACAGTCTCTGATGTCCCTCTGGAATGCTACCCTTGCTCGGATTTCATCAACCTTGTTGTCAAGAGACTGGACATTGGCGAGAAGAATGCTAGGAAGTGGGGCACGATGTGCCCGTCTACGTAGTCTGACCAGAAGACCGCCTCGTTTCCCTCTTTTACGAAGTCGTTTTTTTGGGTCGCCGACTGGGATCCATTCCATTGTCCTGGTTGAAAGGCAGAACACAGGATCCGCTTCGCGAAAGTCATATTCTTGGTCGTACTGATGGTGAGTTGACGCTGATCTTATATTCAGTAGTTCTTCTCGACTGTATGTAATGAAACCTAAGATGACCTGGGGTACTAATGTAAGAAATAACACGTAAAAAAACAAACAGGTGAGTTCTAATAGTAGAGAGAATGATGTACTGGCCCGTACGGACTACCCTCTGTAGCACTTTACGGAAGCAGTTGCTAAACCAAATGGTGATGCAGCCAGTCAAGATGCTCTCGATGGTGCAGCTGTAGAACTTTTTGAGGATCTGAGGACCCAGTGTAGCCTCCTGAGGGGGAAGAGGCCTTGTCTCGCCTTCTTGATGACTGTGTTGGTCTGTGTGGACCATGATAATTCCTACCAGTGTGTTGTGAACGACATTAGCTTGAGCAGCAATAGTAGAATGTGTGGTTCACCTTCAAAATAAAAGTCCCCCATTGAAACTGATGCAAATGGATACAAATTGTGGAATCACTGGACTAGCTAATGCAAAAACAAGGTTGGAATGTTGTTATATGAATTAAACAAAAGACAACAATAACAAAAATGTAAATCAGTTGAAATCGCACTGTGGATGTATTTGAATTCAGAATTACATTGTGGGTATAAAGAAAGACTGACCTTTCCAGTCAGCCTATTGTGTGTATTGGACATTCATACTGCACTGTACAGCCTAACCTGTGGATTGAGCACCCATGAAATGGGTTATCAGCCTACTCAGTGACACCAACAGAACACAAATGTGTAGAGTTTACACCTATATTAGCTTCGCAGCTCTTATTGCAGAGCATTGACTGTGGGAATTTAC
Organism: Oncorhynchus masou masou; assembly: GCF_036934945.1. Classification (NCBI taxonomy): domain Eukaryota; kingdom Metazoa; phylum Chordata; class Actinopteri; order Salmoniformes; family Salmonidae; genus Oncorhynchus; species Oncorhynchus masou. The sequence goes on along the minus strand of NC_088229.1, from coordinate 7,310,864 downwards.
CTCACTATTCAGCCTATTGTGCATATTGACATTCATATTGCACGGTACAGCTTTACCTATGGATCCAAGCGGAGACAATCAAGGACGCCACCTCAAGCTGACTGCCTGGCTGCCCTTAGTGGAAACGCCTATTTCTGCACTATGGACCTCACACCAGGGTTCTACAACGTCCCTCTACATACATTTATTTAAAATTTCAGTTAAATTTCAGTTAATTTTTAATTTGAAAAATACGTTCATTAAAAATCCTACAATGTGATTTTCTGGATTTTCTCCCCTCATTTTGTCTGTCGTAGTTGAAGTGTCCCTATGATGAAAATTACAGTCCTCTCTCATCTTTTTAAGTGGGAGAACTTGCACAATTGGTGGCTGACTAAATACTTTTGTGCCCCACTGTATGTGGAATGGGGGAGTTTGATGCATAAGGGGCAGCACAACGCTTCATTTACGGATGTTGTTTGTTTCTTTATCAGAGAATAAAAGATCAACACCAACCTGTTCTTGTAAGCCGATCAAAACACAACGCAGAGGCCGGTCTACACCGGTCAACATAGTTGTGTTCTGTGGCGGTCACGGAACACGGAAGTAGGCTGGACATTGCAATACACAATGTTTAACTGGTGAGCTTAATGTTCATTGCAACGGTTTCAGAGTCCCGCAGTAAGAGTCACAATGCTAATATACAGTTGAAGTTGGAAGTTTACATACACCTTAGCCAAATACATTTAAACTCAGTATTCCTGACATTTAATCCTAGTAAAAAAAATCCCTGTTTTAGGTCAGTTAGGATCACCACTTTATTTTAAAAATGTGAAATGTCAGAATAATAGTAGAGAGAATGATTCATTTCAGCTTTTATGTCTTTCATCATCATCATCATCGTTCACAGTGGGTCAGAAGTTTACATACACTCAATTAGTATTTTGTGGCATCGCCTTTAAATTGTTTACCTTGAGTCAAACGTTTTGGGTACCCTTCCACAAGCTTCCCACAATAAGTTGGGGGAATTTTGGCACATTCCTACTGACAGAGCTGGTGTATCTGAGTCAGGTTTGTAGGCCTCCTTGCTCGCACACACTGTTTCAGTTCAGCCCACAAATTTTCTATGGGATTGAGGTCAGGGATTTGTGATGGCCACTCCAATACCTTGACTTTCTTGTCCTTAAGCCATTTTGCCACAACTTTAGAGGAATGCTTGGGGTCATTGTCCATTTGGAAGACCCATTTGCGACCAAGCTTTAACTTCCTGACTGATGTCTTGAGATGTTGCTTCAATATATCCACATAATTGTCCTCCCTCATGATGCCATCTATTTTGTGAAGTGCACCAGTCCTTCCTGCAGCAAAGCACCACCTCCGTGCTTCACGTTGGGATGGTGTTCTTCAGCTTGCAGCTTGCACTTTTTCCTCCAAACATAATAATGGTCATTATGGCCAAAGAGGCCTATTTTTGTTTCATCAGACCAGAGGACATTTCTCCTAAAAGTATGATCATTGTCCCCATGTGCAGTTGCAAACCGCAGTCTGACTTTTTTATGGCGGTTTTGGAGCAGTGGCTTCTTCCTTGCTGAGCGGCCTTTCAGGTTCTGTCGATATAGGACTCATTTTTACTGTGGATATAGATAGTTTTGCACCTGTTTCCTCCAGCATTTTCACAAGGTCCTTCGCTGTTGTTCTGGGATTGTTTTGCACTTTTCACACCAAGGTACATTCATCTCTAAGAGACAGAACACGTCTCCTGCCTGAGCGGTATGACAGCTGTGTGGTCTCATGGTGTTTATACTTGCATACTTTTGTTTGTACAGATGAACGTGGTACCTTCAGACGTTTGTAAATTGCTCCCAAGGATGAACCAGACTTGTGGAGGTCATCAATTGTTTTTCTGAGGTCTTGGCAGATTTCTTTTGATTTTCCCATGATGTCAAGCAAAGAGGCACTGAGTTTGAAGGTAGGCCTTGAAATACATCCACACCTCCAATTGACTCAAATTATGTCAAATAGCCTATCAGAAGCTTCTAAAGCCATGACATAATTTTCTGGAATTTTTCAAGCTGTTTAAAGGCACAGTCAACTTAGAGTATGTAAACTTCTGACCCACTGGAATTGTGATACAGTGAATTATAAGTGAAATAGTCTGTCTGTAAACAATTGTAGGAAAAATGACTTGTGTCACGCACAAAGTAAATGTCCTAACCGACTGGCCAAAACTATAGTTTGTTCACAAGAAATTTGTGGAGTGGTTGAAAAAAATGAGTTTTAATGACTCCAACCTAAGTGTATGTAAACTTCCGACTTCCAACTGTATAGTGCCCTATGTCAAAGCTCTGCAATAAGAGCCGCGAAGCTAATATAGGTGTAAACTCTACATAGTTGTGTTCTGTTGATGTCACAGAGTAGGCTGATAACCCATTTCATGGGTGCACAGTCCATAGGTTAGGCTGTACATAGGTCTCGTAAAACTCTAGGCGGCATTCTGACTTCTCCCCCTACAGTTCTCAGCCATTAGCTTTACACAGGACTGCCTCATATGATAACTATATTACCGACGTTGTGTTTTAGCGTTTGGGAACGTCAATAATCGTCGCTTGTGATAACGGCTTTCAAAGCATATGGCCCTTATCTTTCATCCGAGAGAAGGAATCATTTAAATAAAAATAACATACATTTACTGTAGCAGTTTTGCACAGATCAACAGAGTATGAGTCATAATACCCCAAAAACCGAGCAGTCAAATAAGGAAATAGTTCCAATCTAATGTTCCACAATTCATTTCTGCCATAGAGAGTTTTAGAAACACTTAAAATAAGGGCTATGTTTCGTGTAGGCTTACGTGACGTTTTGATAAACAATTTACAATTTACTCTCAGATTTCAAAAATGCTAATTTCCCTGTTTGACCGCTAGATTTTATGGGTATTGTGACACCTCCACTGTGGGGCTCTATACAGCTACGGGTGCCTCCAGACTAAACTACATTTCTGCTCCACTTCCCGAGTTACGTTTACGCGCAGTTGTTCGGAGCATGCCAAGTAGCTAATTAGTAGCGGCGTTCTCCGTGTTTTCCGTAAACACACGCTGTAGCATGGAGATGTGGTCCTGTGGGAACACTAACCCTATAAACGTGTGTATCAATTTAACCTTTTTGTTTTTCCAAAATGATGTCTCGCTGATATGAAAGAGGTCCTTAGGCTTCCAATACCGTCGGAGATCTTAACAAAACACAAGAGACCTTCGTCCAATGACTGGTGTTGGGCCAGTAACTGAAAGGATGCTGGATCAAATCCTTGAGCTGACAAGGTGAACATCTGTTGTTCTGCACCTGAGCAAGGCAGTTAACCCACAGGTGCTGTGGATGTTGATTATGGCAGCCCCCTGCACCTCTCTGATTCAGAGGGGTTGGGTTAAATATGGGAGATGCATTCAGTTGTACAACTGACTAGGTATCCCTCTTTCCCTCTTATGTGTAATGGAACTGAAATAGTCCACCCACACAGACAGTGTGGTGAAGAAGGCACAACTGTTCCTCTTCAACCTCAGGAGGCTGAAGAAATTTGGCTTGGCTCGTAAGACCCTGACAAACTTTTACAGATGCACAATTAAGACCACAATTAAAACCACAATTAAGACCATACTGGGAACTGCACAGTCAGCAACAACAGGGCTATCCAGAGGGTGGTGCGGTCTGCCCAACGCATCACCGGGGTCAAACTACCTGCCCTCCAGGACACCTACAGCACCTGATGTCACAGGAAGGCCAAAATGATCATCAAGGACATCAGCCACGGCCTCTTCACCCCACTATCATCCAGAAGGCAAGTTCAGTACAAGTGCATCAAAACTGACACCGAGAGACTGAAAACAGCTTATATCTCAAGGCCATCAGACTGTTAAATAACCATCACTAGCAGGCCTCCACCCGGTTACTCTACCCTCCACCTTAGAGGCTACTGACCTATATACATAGACATGGAATCACTGGTCACTTTAATAATGTAACACGGGTCACTTTAATAGTGTTTACATACTGCTTTACTCATCTCATATATATATATATATATATATCTGTATTTTAGTCAATGCCATTCCGACATCGCTCGTCCTAATATTGATATAATTCTGAATTCCATTCTTTTATTTTTAGATGTGTGTATTGTTGTGAATTGTTAGATACTACTGCACCGTTGGACCTAGGAACACAAGCATTTCGCTACACCATCTACTAAATATGTGTAAGTGATCAATACAAGTTGATTTGATGATCAAGGGCCAGGCATATAAGCCCCCAACGCAATTCTGAATCCAAATACATCCACAGTGCGATTTGCACAGATTTTTCTTGTAAAAAATGAACTTATTATTTTGTTTTGTTGAATATATGTAACAACATTCCAAACACGTTCACCATTATTTACTCTAATTGTGGCATGATTCCACTATTATTTAAAAAAAAATCAGTTTACATGTTTCATTGGCGGCCATTTATTTTGAAGGCGAACCTCCGATTCCACTATAGTTGCTCACGGTAATGTAGTTCCCAAAACACTGGTATAATTCCGTACGTAATTACGTAAATGCAACGCCAGGCGGATATGTGTCTTGCTAGTTTTTTCCGAAAAGAAATCTTTGTTTAAATTATTTTTTTTTAATTCAAACAAATCTTTCGAAAGGAGTCCCTGATAACTTGGCGTGATTATAGATCGATGACCAATAATACTGTATCTACATATTGAATAATTTATGTTTTTAACTATAGAACTTTCGCGTTCTTTAAAAGAAGGTTTTGTAGTTAAAGAATATTAATAGTTACGACATGGGAGTAGTTTTCTCGGTTTGATATTTTGTGTAATGTTTGATATACGTTATGAAATGTGAAAGGAAGGACCGGGCCGGACCTGAAGTTAGCCAGCTAAACTAACCAGGCATGACCAAACAGTGTCAGTGACTGAAGAAATGTAGCTCGATGCCTGACAGCGAGTAGGTATGTTATAGTCAGCTGTACTACAGGCTAACACACCGAAATCCTTCAGACAGTATTACGGTAATTTGACTAGTTAGTCAACTATAGTGGTCTCAAGTTGAAGGTCTCCACTCCACTTTTGGGTGCAGTTTGAGTAGACCGTTAACCCCCCGAAAACCGCATCAAGCTCAACTTCAGCAGAATCATCTCTCGACTTGCGGTCAAATTAAATGATGACAAAGATGCTGAATATTCTACTTGTCCTTGCAACACTAGTAGGTCAGTGATCATTCGATATAAAAAAATAAATAATTCTGTGTGGTATAACTTGTTAATTTTAGAATGAGCTAGTTTAAGTATTTCAATATGCTTGTGTGATGAGTTAAGTATCAGAGACAACCTTGAGTACTGATACTGTAGCAGCTAACATCAATATGACTACTTTTGCTGAAGGTATTGTCAAGATTGTAGATCAAATTTACAGTTTTCCTCACTCTTTCTCTTGCTGTTCCCATAAAGGCTGTGCTCTTGTTGTACAGGCTCTGCTCTTGTACATGCTGTGCTCTTGTTATACAGGCTGTGCTCTTGTTACTTGGGATGGGGTAGGTGCAGATGGTGTGTCACTCAGAATAATTCCAGCTGCAGATGGCTTTTCGTTCATCCGTCTAGTCCGTGGGGACAGTGACTGTGCGGGGCGCGTGGAGCTGCTCCAGGGGAAGCAGTGGGGGACTGTGTGTGACGAAGGCTGGGACCTGACAGATGCTGACGTGTTGTGCAAGGAGCTGGACTGTGGGCTGGCTGATAAAGCCGTCCGTGGAGCTGCGTTTGGAAGGGGCACCGGAGAGATCTGGCTGAGGCACGTCAACTGTTCGGGCCAAGAGACGAGCCTGACGCAATGTCCCAGGGTCGTCAACGGGAACCCCACCTGCACCCATGATAATGACGCTGGGGTGAAATGTTCAGGTGAGACTGAGTCCCAGGAGTAAAGTCTGGTACCAGATCAGTTGAAATCGTTTAAACAGATCTGGGGAAGCCATGCTTCAGGAGGTAAAGACACCTAAAAATAGTTTTTTGTTGTTGTTATGGGACAGAAAACATTTCCACGTTGGAATGTAATTAAGTAATACATATTAACAATAGTAATGTTTTAAGAATTGATAATATGCGTGTGATGTGTTTGTACAGTTCTTCCTCAATTTAAAGTTGAGTCATACCATGGTGTAGTGTGCGGTATGCGTTTACAGTGCTTGCCGTTAATGCTCGTTCAAACCACCAGAGGGCATCTTTGAGCACTTCTACTCCATTTATTAGTAAGGGCTTTTGAAGCTGAGCAGAGTAACAGCCTACTTCGCCAAACAGGTGATTTAACAAGCGCATTCCCGAAAAAAGCACTGTCGTTGCACCAATGTGCGCCTAACCATAAACATCAATGCTTTCTTAAAATTAATACACAGAAGTGTATATTTTTAAACCTGCAGATTTAGTTAAAATAAATCCAGGTTAGCAGGCAATATTAAACTGGGGGAATTGTGTCACTTCTATTGCGTTCATTGCACGCAGAGTCAGGGTATATGCAACAGTTTGGGCCGCCTGGCTCGTTGCAAACTAATTTGCCAGAATTTTACGTAATTATGACATAACATTGAAGGTTGTGCAATGTAACAGGAATATTTAGACTTATGGATGCCACCCGTTAGATAAATTACGAAACGGTTCCGTATTTCACTGAAAGAATAAACGTTTTGTTTTCCGGAAATGATCGTTTCTGGATTCTACCATATTAATGACCTAAGGCTCGTATTTCTGTGTGTTATTATGTTATAATTAAGTCTATGATTTGATATTTGATAGAGCAGTCTGACTGAGCGATGGTAGGCAGCAGCAGGCTCGTAAGCATTCATTCAAACAGCACTTTCGTGCGTTTGCCAGCAGCTCTTTGCTGTGCTTCAAGCATTGAGCTGTTTATGACTTCAAGCCTATCAACTCCTGAGATTAGGCTGGTGTAAATGATGTGAAATGGCTAGTTAGGTAGCGGGGTGCGGGCTAAAAGCGTTTCAATCGGTGACGTCACTCGCTCTGAGACCTTGAAGTAGTTGTTCCCCTTGCCCTGCAAGGGCCGCGGCTTTTGTGGAGCGATGGATAGCGATGCTTCGAGGGTGGCTGTTGTCGATGTGTTCCTGGTTCGAGCCCAGGTAGGGGCGAGGAACGGGATGGAAGCTATACTGTTACACTGGCAATACTAAAGTGCCTATAAGGACATCCAATAGTCCAAGGTATATGAAATACAAATGGTATGGAGAGATATAGTCCTATAATTCCTATAATAACTACAACCTAAAACTTCTTTCCTGGGAATATTGAAGACTCGCGTTAAAAGGAACCACCAGCTTTCATGTTCTGAGCAAGGAACTTAAATGTTAGCTTTTTACATGGCACATATTGCACTTTTACTTTCATCTCCAACACTTTGATTTTGCATTATTTAAACCAAATTGAACATGTTTAATTATTTATTTGAGGCTAAATTGATTATTGATGTATTATATTAAGTTAAAATAAGTGTTCATTCAGTATTGTTGTAATTGTCATTATTGCAAATTAAATAAATAAATAAAAATCGGCCGATTAATCGGTATCGTCGTCTTTTTTTTAGTATTCCAATACTCGGTATCGGCGTTAAAATCATAATCGGTCGACTTCTAATTGTGAGCACACTTCATGATTAAACTGGAATTATATATTTCGTTTTTGGTCAATAGGAAGCGAAAGGGGAGAAGATCAAGCAAGCCAAATCCCAACATGGGCAGAATATTGGATGAAATATTTGGATGGTTAAAGGCCGCCATTTGGTCGTTTCAATTACATCTGGTTATTTCAATTCAAATGTGACTTGCTCCATTCTACATTCACTTGTTGATATTTTATTTAGGATTATTTTAGTGGTTTCACGGCGCTGTATGGGTTTGACAGGCAGAAGTTAGAAACTTCAGCACCGCGCAACAAGAAGATGCCCCATCCCTCCAGCTAATTGGGCTACTTTTGCAAAAAATGTTGTTCTCTGAGTGAGGGAAATGCTGTAAATCAAGATGCTACAATATGCTTCTTTCTGTTGTTGTCATCTGTTCGGTAACATAATAATAATGCATTCATTCATCAGCAGGATAAACCCATTCCTGGCACAAATTGGGCGATTTTCACACCTATCCCTTTGTAAATTAATGGAGCTGTGAATGTTTCTGTCTTGAGAGTCTCTCTCCTCTCGCACTATAGTCCTGCATCGGGACAAAAAGAATCAGCTGGCGGGTAGTTGAGAGAACTTGAGTAATGGCGCAATTACACCTCACGTGGACTGACAATTTTCAAAAAAAAAGGATGCAGTTCATTTACATAAACAAAGAGTGGTTGCTCGTCTATCATGGAGTGGGACAGTTCCCAGCTCAAAACTGCAGATAACATAAGGCCAGCTATTGTGAAATAATACTTGGGGCTCTTGTTGAATTCCTCTCGCTTCAAAGAGACCAGACGACTCGTTATATGTATTTCACTGCACCCCTCACTCTATTCAAGACCACATTGTCTGCCTCCACATGAGGCTTTCATTTAGGAAGGTCATAAAAAAACATGATACTAAGACGATGTATTTCAAAAGAACAGAATAGCATGTTTTGAGTTGTATTTATCTGTGCTTAGTAACCGAGGATATATGGCTGCGTCATCGACTCATTAATTTAGCAGACACCAATCGCGTATATTCAGTCAACACACATATTTTACAGTAAGAATTTAATGAAAAATTAATGTAAAATTTTTGTTTATCTTTTAAAAACATTATAGTGTAACAACAGTTATAGTTAGTCAGATTCTACAGTCCAGTTACAGCTTCTTCTGACAAAGTAAAGGTGTGAGCCTTTGTGCACATGGGACAGAGGAAGAGCAATTCTTACACTGTTGTTCTAAACACAATCATCATTATTCAGTTCGTTCAAATATATTTGTGAAGTCATGTGCACAATTTTCAGTTTCTATCTGGTTTTCACCCATTCATCAATTGACGTCATTCATTCAGTGAAACACAGATTCAACCACAAAGACCAGGAGGGTGGAGGTTTCCAAAACCTCGCAAAGAAGATCACCTATTTGGTAGATGGGTAAAAAAATATCCCTTAGAGCATGTTGAAGTTATTTAATTACACTTTGAATGGTGTATTAACATACCCAGTCACTACAAAGATACAGGCGTAACTCAGATGCCTGAGAGGAAGGAAACCGCACAAGGATTTCACCATGAGGCCAGTGGTGAATTTTAAAATAGTTACAGAGTTTAATGGCTTTGATAGGAGGAAACTGAGGATGGATCAACAACATTGTAGTTACTCCACAATACTACCTAATTGACAGAATTTAAAAGGAATCCTGTGTATAGAATAAAATAAAAAACATTTTTAAAAATGCATCCCGTTTGCAACAAGGGACTGAAGTAATACTGCAAAAAATGTGGCAAAGCAATACATTTTTTTGTCCTGAATACAAAATGTTACATTTGGGGCAAATCCAACACAACACATTACTGAGTACCAGTCTCCATATTTTTAAGCATAGTGGTAGCTGCACCATGTTATGGGTATGCTTGTATTTGTTAAGTACTGGGGAGTTTCAAGATAAAAATAAATAAAAAAGAAACAGAATGGAGCTAAGCACAAGTAAAATCCTACAGGAAAACCTGGTTCAGTCTGCTTTCCACCAGACACCGGGAAATGAATTCACCTTTCATCAGGACAATAACCTAAAACACAAGGCCAAATCTACACTGCAGTTGCTCACCAAGAAGACAGTGAATACTCCTGAGTGGCTGAGTTACAGTTTTGACTTAAATCTACCTCTTAAGGATCCGCCCCCCTTTTTTTTTTCTCAATTTTCACCTAAAATGACACGCAAATCTAACTGCCTGTAGCTTAGGACCTGAAGCAAGGATACGCATATTATTGATACCATTTGAAAGGAAACACTTTAAAGTTTGTGGAAATGTAAAATTAATGTAGGAGAATATAACACATTAGATCTGGTAAAAGATCATACAAAGAAAAAAACCAACCATGTTTTGTATTTTTTTTTGTACCATCTTTGAAATGCAAAAGAAAGGCCATAATGTATTATTCCTGCCCAGGTGCAATTTATAGTTTGGCCACTAGGTGGCAGCAGTGTATGCGCACCATTTTAGATTGATCCAATTAACCATTATATTTCTGTTCAAAATGCTGTATCAAGTCTGCCCAAATGTACATAATTGGTTTATTGATAACTTTTCAAGTTCATAATTGTACCACTCTCCTCAAACAATAGCATGGTATTCTTTCACTGTAATAGCTACTGTAAATTGGACAGTGCAGTTGGATTAACAACAATTTAAGCTTTCTGCCAATATCAGATATGTCTATGTCCTGGGAAATGTTCTTGTTACTTACAACCTCATGCTAATCACATTAGCCTATGTTAGCTCAACCGTCCAGTGGGGGACCCACCACTCCTGTAGAGTTTTTAAATCTATGGCAAGGTGTGAAAATGGTTGTCTAGCAATGATCAACAACCAATCTGACAGAGATTGAATAATTTTCAAACGAATAATGGGCGAATGTTGCACAATCCAGTTGTAGAATGTTCTTCGAGTTACCCAGAAAGACCTCACAGCTGTAATCTCTGCCAAAGGTGATTCTAACATGTATTGACTCAGGGGTGTGAATACTTATGTAAATGAGATTTCAGTATTTCATTGTCAATAAATAGGCAACATTTTCTTTAAACATTTTTAATTATGGGGTATTGTGTGTAGATTGGTGAGAAAAAAAGGATACGTTTAATCAATTTTGAATTCAGGCTGTATCATAACAAAATGTGGAATAAGTCAAGGGTTATGAATACTTTCTGAATAATTTTTCTGTCTCCCTGACAGGTACACTGTTGATGCCCACCCTGTCCCTGCTCTCTCCTCACACCGTCTTCTCTCCCCGGGAGGCGGTTCGCTTCAGCTGTACTGTGGTACCGGGCCACCACCTGAATGACTTCCACCTGTATAAGAGGGGCATAGCCAACCCGTTGATGACTCAGCGGGTGACCTTTGCCCAGTCCAGGGTGGAGTTTACTCTGCCAAACCAGAAGACTACTCAACAGGGCAGCTATAGCTGTATGTACAGGATCAAGGGTATCCCTCCCTCCTCCTCCATGCTTAGCTCTCCACCCAGCAACTCTATCAACATCACTGTGGGTGAGTCATCTAGGGCCTGTTCAGTTAGAGGAAGAAGGAAGGGATTTTCTCCAATGGAAGAGGAAAAAGGGATTTACTATAGTATGCTTTAAAGTTCATTAGGGCACAATGTAGAGAAATGTTTTTGACACATAAAAAGGGACAACTTGTTTGTATTTTTTATTGGACGAGTTCAGGACAGGTAGTACTGCCTCGTTTCACTCTGTTCTCCCTACTGAACTCATCTTTTATCATTTTGGTTTTGTCATGAGATCCTGACATCTTTTCCACTAACAAAGAATAAAAAGACTGACTTTGTTTTTTGTCATCTTGATCTGTCCTGAAACTCAATGACGGGGTCAAATTGATCCACAACCCCTGTCTCCCTCCCATCTCGTCAGTGGAGCTGCTCACCCCTCGGCACTGGTACAACACGTCCATCGAGGCTCCCACAGGCTCTGTCATCAAAGGCCACAGCTTCAACATCACCTGCTTCACTGAGAAGCAGTATCCTGGAGGTAGCTTAATTGATTGATAAATTAATTGATTTGATTTATTTTACCATATATTTTTTTCAAATACTAATACTAATTGGTCTGGTTTATTTTGACATTAAGCCTAGGCCTGGACTAAATAGCAATTTCAGTGGAGATTCTCCAATAAGAAAGCTTTTTAGTCTAGTGCTAAGCTGTCTCAGGAAAACCGTCCCATATAGGCAAGAACAAGCAGTACATAGCTACATTTACAAAAACTATCCAGGATAACATAATTGTTTTATTTCCTTATTGAGGTTCCTTCCAGCTGCGTCTGATCCGCTCCAACGACACGGTACGCCAGTCGCTGCCCGCCCTCACTCCCGCTGTCACCTTCAGCTTCTCAAACGCACAGCTCTCCAACGAGGGCTACTATTACTGCCTCTATATGGTCCAGCTTGACGGGAGAATCTTCAAGTCCCGGGAGAGCCAACCGCTTCCTGTCTCCATCAGAGGTGAGGGCAGGCCAGTCAGCATCTACGGCAGGGATGAAGCCCTCTGATCAACTTCCTCCAAAATAGTAGAATAGAAATAGAATAGTAGAATAGAAAATATGAAATTTCAAAATGTTGTTGTACATCAGCAGTTTTTTGTTTCCATTGATCATCCTTGAGATGTTTCCACCTGTTGTAAATTCAATTGATTGGACATGATTTGGAAAGGCACACACCTGTCTTTTTAAGCTCCCACAGTTGACGGTGCATGTCAGAGTAAAAAAAAACAAGCCATGAGGTCGAAAGAATTGTCTGTAGAGCTCCGAGACAGGATTGTGTCTAGACACGGATCTGGGGAAGGGTACCAAGTACACATTAATGCCCATGATTTCGACGTGCAGGTATCCACATACTTTTGGTCACGTAGTGTATATTCGTGTTTGTTTGTGTCCACCCACCCTAAGACCTGGAAGTTATTGACCGTAATATAAAACATTTCTCACTTCTCATATTGTCTGTCCATCTGTGTTGCGTCCACCCTCATCAGACCCAGACCCAGTGTTGAGCCCTATGGTGATCAGCTGGCTAGCTTCTGCTCTGGCCTTCCTCGTGGCTCTCGTTGTTGTCATCATCTTCATCATCATCATCGTTGCCAGAGTCAAGCTCTGCAAGCAACGGGAGAACCCCTTGGCGCTAGAGCTAGAGACCAGAACCTGTGAGTCCTTGTATCGTCTCACTCCTAGCTTTTATCCTGGAATCCAGGTTGGGGTCAGTTCCATTTCAATTCGAGTCAAATCAGAAAGTAAACCCAATTCCATATTTTCCTCTTTGAAAATAATTTGACTTAAACTCTGCTGGAATCTTAACGGATAGAAACACTGGTGAAACTGGGCTTATCAGTTTGGGTTCTTGGCTAGCTTTGCTTACCACGGTCAAGTTAATTTAGAAGAATCACCCTGTATAACCACTAACAGACTGACGCATCTATTTACATGTCTGATTTGACCAACAGGTGTGGACAACACGTACATTGCCTTGGATGATGAGCTGGGCAGATATATTGGATAAAGAGAAGGCCCATGTGTTTGTGAGAGAACCATCACGATGGAACCCACAATGCAGACATTCCTGAGCTTGACAACCTTCCTCAGGGATGGGTCACAGACAGAGATAGTGACGCAAGACAAGTACCAAAGCACTACGTAGTAGCCATACACACGACATCTACTAGAACCTGGTAGAATCCTGCATTAGAACATGAGAACAACACTTGTAGGTAGATATGTTAAGCCATCATACATATACCAGGCACACTGTAATGAACACTACAATCAACTAACTATAAAAGGACAATGACTACAATGACCCTTTGGGACACTGGCTTTTCTAGGCCAGTTCTCATGACAAAAAATCAGGTACAACTGACGAGACTGGACATTAATTCGACTGAGCACTAAGTTCCAATGCCAATGACTTTAATTGTTAAATGATGGTTGAATAAGACTAACGGTCAGTTAAACTTTTTCACTATTGACGTCAACAAGAGAACAGCGGACACTTGTTGGACTGAAGATTGATTCACTTTAAGGCGTCAGCATACTTCAGTTCGGCTAGGCAACCGAACGAGTGTGGTCGCGAACTCCCTTAAAGGACCTTCGCTTGAAAACAAGAGGCAGTAGTACTGTTTGTCCAGTTTGAGGCGCCGTAGCCAGCATACACTTCCTCACAATAGTCTGAATTAATCTAAGATACAGTAACTAAAGAAATCAGCATTTTATACGTTTTTTCTCAAGAGACTTTAGTCGCGTATTTTTTATTTTTTTACATCTAACTAAGATGTTTGGTGCAGTATTTCGCAATAAAAATAATGTGCATGACAACATGTCGGTTTGAAGACCGAAAAGCACCCTATCCCCTCAGCATTGAAATTAAGTGGACACTTGTGATGACGTGTCATGACAAAAGACGAGTATACACTTGGAGGGCGAGGGAGGAAGGAATGATTTTTAAATAGACCACCCTTTGCCCGGAAATTCGTCCCTCGTTCATCCCGTTAGGATTGTGTTTTCAGCCACCGGAAGCTTGTGGGTGCTTTATATGCGTCACAGTCAATTATGATTGCATGTCTACTTACATTAAATATATAATTATTAATATACGCCTACTATATGATAGCTAGAAAGTGTATTAGCTAAATAACATTAGCCTGCCTCGTTGGAACTTCCGAAGAAGGAAAATGTTTTATTTATACATTTCCCAAAATCTAACCAAACAAAAACATCATTACTTTTATGGGACATGTTTGTGCCTTCATGTTCATTAGTAGAACAATTTCGGACTTATTTAACATTCGTTTTTACTTACACTTGTATGTTGACTCCATATGTTGTTTTAATTTTTGGCATACTTTTCTTAGTGGATGTACAATCGCCGCAAATTAATTATGGGGAGTTTCAGGCCCCGAAGTGAACATAATTGTACACAAGCAAACTCGTCTAAAAACTAGGGGCTGACGTTGCAAACTTCCCTTGCTAATCATTTGGACCTCCCACCAAGATGGTGACGGGGATTCCCCCAAGGGCATAAGGCGAGGGTCTCTTTTATGAATTGGAACCGCAAACGTTGTCTCGTTGAATGACAACAGACTTTACTGAATAATCTCTGCTATTGATCAATCACCGACGAAGGGGTTCGGTTCGCATAAAAAAATATGTGCATGAACAACATTCAAAAACGTCACAGTTGTCATAATATAAGCACAAACTTCCGAAATGTTTCGGGTTGTAAGCATGTGGATGGATGCTTTCAGTCTTGGCAGCAACCACTCCTGATTGGTGGAGTAGTTTGATAGCCTGGTCCCAGATCAGTTTGTCCTCTTTTGCCACTGTTGGTAAGACAATGACTAGAGGAGTGGGCAACATGGCATAAACAGTTCTGGGACCATGCTAGCCGTTTTTGATGATACTGGTATTCAAGCAAAGCTTTGACTGTGAAATAAATTTGTTCTCTTCAGGTCTCTTGTTAATATGTTGTGTATTTACACTATTAGTTGAATCCATTTTTTTTTTTTTTTACAAGATTGTAAATTAACACGAGGCTACATCAAGGATCATGAATTGTTGTTTTCACAGATAACAGTCCATGATTAGTGAGATAAATGTGTAGTTATGTTTCAGTAGAGGTGACCCGAGCGACCATAGTTAGGTAGTAGTTATGATGTAGCCTCGGAAGCCCAGGATCGGATCGATCTGGAAGTTAGAATTTGCAAGACTAATTGATGTCCATCTCCACTAGAGACCGACTAGCTGATGTCCATCTCCACTAGAGACCGTCTAGCTGATGTCCATCTCCACTAGAGACCGTCTAGCTGATGTCCATCTCCACTAGAGACTGACTAGCTGATGTCCATCTCCACTAGAGACTGATTAGCTGATGTCCATCTCCACTAGAGACTGATTAGCTGATGTCCATCTCCACTAGACCGACTAGCTGATGTCCATCTCCAGTAGACCGACTAGCTGATGTCCATCTCCAGTAGACCGACTAGCTGATGTCCATCTCCAGTAGACCGACTAGCTGATGTCCATCTCTAGTAGACCGACTAGCTGATGTCCATCTCTAGTAGACCGACTAGCTGATGTCCATCTCTAGTAGACTGACTGATGTCCATCTCCAGTAGACCGACTAGCTGATGTCCATCTCTAGTAGACCGACTAGCTGATGTCCATCTCTAGTAGACTGACTAGCTGATGTCCATCTCTAGTAGACTGACTAGCTGATGTCCATCTCTAGTAGACTGACTAGCTGATGTCCATCTCTAGTAGACTGACTAGCTGATGTCCATCTCTAGTAGACTGACTAGCTGATGTCCATCTCTAGTAGACTGACTAGCTGATGTCCATCTCTAGTAGACTGACTAGCTGATGTCCATCTCTAGTAGATAAAGTTTGCCATTTAGTATCTAGAATCTATGGGTGTCAGGGTTTTATATTTCACTCAGTTACCACATTCGCCGCTATCACTAAGTTCTGTTCACCGTATGTTGCTGGGAATAAATAAAAAATATTTATATTCTGTGATCACATTTTATTCTCTACTAACCTGTATTCAATCATTTTAAAGAAAGAAATGACAGAAATTCTGTTTGATACAGAAACATTTATTTTAAAGTTGGGAAATTCATAGGAATGACTCAAAATGGCTGGATACAAAATATGTTAATAGTTACTGTCTTGCTGAAAAGTATTTACTTGTAGACTGCATCCTATTTATTCCCACTAGGTGCCATATGGGATGCGGCCTGTGCTCAATAAACATTCTTGCATGACCAAAGTGATCTCTGATAAAAAACAGACAAGTGTATGGTAACGTCAAAGTGAGTATTACAAATGATACTGCAGGTGTAGAAACATGTACTTGTGACATCACCATGAGACAATTAACAGAACCACCTCTCACACTGAACATTTGAATGACAATACACCTGTCACAGCAATTGCATTTGTATAATAGTGCGAATGGAACCATTAACAGGTCAAAATGCTAAGGCACTTCATTTTCAACTTTAATGCCATTTAGAACCTTGGAATTTAGAACTCTAATGTCATTTTTAAAACAACCAAAAATAACAAATTGATTTTCATGTTCATGAAGAAAGCTTAACTTGTGTTTTTGATTCAATCAGACCATGCCCATTTCAAGCTTATCTTCCAAATAAATACAGCTTTTCACAATAGTCAGGCAAGAGTCATTGCTGATGTGTAGTATACCCCCCCCCCCCCCCCCCCCCAGGATGCAGAGAGAATACGAGGATACTGCGTATGGCTGACTAAGCCAGACTATACAACTAGATAGCACATTGTGTCAGGACATTTACACAAATAGCCATTACCAAATCATAATACACTACATGACCAAAAGTATGTGGACACCTGTTTGTCGAACATCTCTTTCCAATATCATGGATATTAATATGGAGTTGGTCCTGCCTTTGCTGCTATAACAGCCTCCACTCTTCTGGGAAGGCTTTCCACTAGATGTTGGAACATTGCTGCAGGGACTTGCTTCCATTCAGCCACAAGGATTAGTGAAGTTGGGCGATTAGGCCTTGCTCGCAGTCGGCGTCATCTCAAAGGTGTTCGTTGAGGTCAGGGCTCTGTGTAGGCCAGTCAAGTTCTTCCACACCGATATCGACAAACCATTTCTGTATGGACCTCGCTTGGCGCACAGGGTCATTGTCATGTTGAAACAGGTAAGGGCCTTCCCCAAACTGTTGCCACAAAGTTGTAAACACAGAATGGTCTAGAATATCATTGTATGCTGTAGCGTTAAGATTTCCCTTCACCGGAATTAAGGGGACTAGAACCATGAAAAACAGCCCCTGACAATTATTCCTCATCCACGAAACTTTACAGTTGGCACTATGCATTGGGGCAGGTAGCGATCTGGCATCCACCAAACCCAGATGGTGAAGTGTGATTCATCACTTCAGAGAACTGATTTCCACTGCTTCAGTCCAATGGCCGTGAGCTTTATACTTGTGTGTGGCTGCTCGGCCATGGAAACCAAATTCATGAAGCTCCTGACGAACAGATCTTGTGCTGACGTTGCTTCCAGAGGCAGTTTGGAACTCGATAGTGAGTGTTGCAACCGAGGACAGATGATTTTTACACTCTAGGCGCTTCAGCACTCAGGTCCCGTTCTGTGAGCTGGTGTAGCCTAACACTTTGTGGCTGAGCCGTTGTTGCTCCTAGACGCTTCCACCTCATAATAACAGCACTTATAGTTAACTGGGGCAGCACTAGCAGGGCAAAAATGTGAGGAACTGATGTTGAAAGTGGCCATTCTACTGTTTGTCTATGGAGATTGCATGGCTGTGTGCTCAATTTTATACACGTCAGCAACAAATAGCCTAATCCAACAATTTGAAGGGGTGACCACATACTTTTGTGTATATAGTGTATTTCTGATTTGATACTAACACACACATATATAATATATATATATATATATATATATAGTAGATGTATTTACTATGAGCTGTGGACACTACATTTTTTTGGGAGATGATGAAGATAGTGATGACACTTTCTCACAGTACTATTACCCATAGTAGAAGCACCCTATTTTGGTAACATAGTTTTGGTAACATAGTTGTATGATAACAGAATACTATACATCATCTGGTAACTAAATACAAGTCTGGACGGGAGGAAATGTTCTGGCTTTCCTTTGGCAGAATCCAATGTCAGTCACCTTTTTATATAAACCTCAAGCACAAAGAATGACAGGCATGGCATTTTCATAATTCATCTGTCAAAATATGAACACTAGGACATATTCATTCACACCGTAGCAAAACGTTTTAAAAACGTTGTCCAACAGAAAATGTGTGATTTTATTATTGGACGAGTTATTTTTTTGTTTGTTTTACTTCCATTTTGGACTGTTTTCTTTAAAATGTTCTGCCTAATGAACATATCCCATATTTTGTAAAAATGTGATCATTGGATTCTGTTAAAGGGGCTACTCTCTACGGACTCCATGTTGATAAATATGAAGTAGAGGAACCCGGCTACGATCAGGAAGACCAGAAACTGGATCCAGAGAGGGACCAGTCTCCCAGAACTCTCTGTTTTCTCCTCCTTTACAACGACACCTCCAGACTTCACCACAGGTGTTGGTTTGGAGTAGGATGAGTATGATGGTGTGTTGTAGACATGGGGCCTGAAAACAGGGGGGGTTGGGGTTAGTCTCACAAAAAAAGCAGGCTCTTAGCTAGGGGATAGGTCAGTTTCCATATACACTGAGTATACCAAACATTCTGAACAACTTCCTAATATTAGGTTGTACCCCTCCCTTCAGAACAGCCTCAATTCGTCGGGGACATGGACTCTACAAGGTGTCAAAAGCTTTCCACCAGGATGCTGGTCCATGTTGACTGCAGTGGAGGCTGCTGGGAGGAGGACGGCTCATAATAATGGATGGAACGGCGTGAATGGCATCAAACACATGGAAACCATGTGTTTTGATATCATTACACTTATTCGGCTCCAGCCATTACCGCGAGCCCGTCCTCCCCAATTAAGGTGCCAACAACCTCCTGTGGTTGACTGCAATGCTTCCCCACAGTTGTGTCCAGTTGGCTGGATGTCCTTTGGGTGGTGGATCATTCTTGATACACACAGGAAACTGTTGAGTGTGGAAAAACAACCACAGCGTTGCAGCCCTGATAAACCGGTGCATTTGGCACCTACTACCAAAACCCGTTCAAGGGCACTTTAATCTTTTGTCTTGACCCTCTTCACCCTCTGAATGATACACAATCCATGTCTCATTTAATCTCAAAGCTTAAAAATCCTTCTTTAACCCGTCTCCTCCCCTTCATCTACACTGATTGAAGTGGATTTAACAGGGGACATCAATAAAGGATCATAGACTGACTAGGTGAATGCTGTCATGGAAAGAGTGTTCTTAATGTTTTGCTCAGTGTATATACAGTGCCTTCAGAAAGTATTCACACCCCTTGACTTTCCCCACATTTTGTTGTGTTACAGCCTGAATTTAAAATGGATTCCATTGAGATGTGTCACTGGCCTACACACAATACCACATGTGAGGGTGGAATGTTTTTATATATATATTTTTTTTACAAATAATAAAAAGGAAAAGCTGAAATATCTTCAGTCAATAAGTATTCAAGCCTAAATCAATTCAGGAGTAAAAATGTGCTTAACAAGTCACATAAGTTGCATGGACTTACTATGTGCAGTAAGTGTTGAAACATGATTTTGTAATGACTACCTCATCTCTGTACCCCACACATACAGATAAGTGTAAGGTCCCTCAGAATTTCAAAACACAGATTCAACCACAAAGACCAGGGAGGTTTTCCAATGCCTCACAGAGAAGGACACCTATTGCTAGATGGGAACACATTTTTTTTTTAAAGCAGACATTGAATATCCCCTTTGAGCATGGTGAAGTTATTTATTAAACTTTGGATGTTGTATCAATACACCCTGTCACTACAAAGATACAGGCATCCTTCCTAACTCAGTTGCCGGAGAGGAAGGAAACCGCAAAGGGATTTAACCATTAGACCAATGGTGACTTTAAACAGAGTTTATTGGCTGTGATAGGAGACAACTGAGGATAGATCAACAATACTAACCTAATTCACTGTGAAAAGGAAGCCTGTACAGAATATAAATCTTTCCAAAACACATTGAGTACCATTCTCCATATTTTCAAGCATAGTGGTGGCTGCATCATATTATAGGTATGGTTGTAATCGTTAAGGATGGGGGAGTTTTTAAAACATTTTCATAAAAAATGTTTACTGAATGGCGCTAAGTACAGGCAAAACTAGAGGACAACCTAGTTTCAGTTTGCTATCCACTGGGAGACTAATTCACCTTTTAGCAAGACAACCTGAATCAAGGCTAAATCTACACTGTAGTTGCTTACCAAGAAGAAAGTGAATATTCCTGAGTGGCCAAGTTACAGTTTTGACTTAAATCTGCTTAAAATCTATGGCAAGACTTAAATGGTTGCCTAGCAATGATCAACAACTAATTTGACAGAGCATAAAGAATTTTGAAAAGAATAAATGGGAAAACATTGTACAATCAAGGTGTGCAAAGAGCTTAAGACTTACCCAGAAAGACTCACAGCTGTAATCACTGCCACAGGTGATTTCTAACATGTATTGACTCAGGGGTGTGAATACTTATGTAAATGAGATTTCTGTATTTAATTTAATACATTTGCAAAAATTGCTCAAAATGTGTTTACACTTTGTCATTATGGGGTATTGTGTGTAGATGGGTGAGGGAAAAAATGACCATAGGACTTGGCAAGACAGCAGAAAAAAAACAGATCTGGGACCAAGCTATGAAAACCTTATTTTACATAAACAATTAGAAATCTTTCAAAACAAGAGACTCACTCATCAACGTATTGTCTTCCGCTGCTGTACTCTGGTCTTGATCTCGAATAGAGTTTTCTGCAAAGGAGAGAGAAACAAGTGGATTTGTTTTTATTGGTCCACTTTAAATCAACTGACCATAAAAAAAAAACACTGGATAACAAAAAATCTGTAAACAAACGTACTCATCCACAAAGTCCATCTCACTATACTCTGGTCTTGACCTCATGTAGGGTTTTCCATCTCCCGAAGGTCCTTCGCTTATAACCTGCAAATATGAGAAACAGAATAATATTGGATGGTAAGACTGTTTGATTTTCCAGCTATAAAATGTGTTTATTTTTCATTTAACTAGGCAAGTCAGTTAAGAACAAATTCATATTTACAATGTAGAAGCAACTATGAACTAATGAATCAACCCAAGTTTGGATACTTACTGGTGTCCGATAGGTAACGTAAGTGACTTCTTCCTCTGAAATGAAGAAAGAAAAAGAAAAACTGTCTCTGTGCCCTTGAGCAAGGCACTTTACCCTCATTGCTCCTGTAAGTCACCGGATAAAAGCCTCTGCTAAACGACAAAAAACTATAATTCCTGATTTCCACTTAGCTCAGTCTAAAGATAGTATATGTATGCATAATGTAGCATTGAGTTATCATGCATGTATAACTTACGCTCTTCTCTGTAGAAGGTTTTGTCTGAGGATGGTTTTGTGACTTTCTTGTCTTTGGCCATGGCCTCTTTTAGCTTCTTCTCATACAGGGGTCTTGTAGTGTCTCCAAAAATGCAGAAATGTTAGACGTGGCTCAGTAATGCAATGAAACCATTGCTACATGACTATTATAATATCATCAATACATTTGAGACTGTCTGGTCATAAACATAACGTTAGTCTATTAGGCAGGCCTACTCAGTAGGCTAGGAATTATTAGCTACAGTAGCTAGCTAAAACATTATTCAGCTATGGGCTGGGTAAGCTTAGCTAGCTATCGTTAACGTTAAAACATGAAAGCATGACTTACCAACAATAGGCCCGTGCTTAATTCCATACTCGTCCAACAGTTCCCTGATTTCTTGGTCAGACTTACTTCTCAGTGTGGCCATACTGTCGCCTATATATTTTGCTCTTTGATTGCAACGGAAAATTACTCGTGTTGACTGGCTACATTAACTACAGTTTAATTTGCAAAAATCAACAATGTTCTGGCACCACCCACTTCCACACATTGCTACCATAGAAATATTATGAATAGAACGGACTTGGACCCTCAAACCATAAAGTTTCTAAAAACCCAGAGGGGTAACATCGCGAGACTTCTGGGGAACGCTTATGAAAATGGAAAGTTTTTCATTTTCGTTAAACGAGATTTTAATCGAAGGAGTGCATTTGACTTGACGGTTGGCACATGCGCAGTTCGGTGCGAGACGACCGTTAGACCCGACGACGTGTTTCTTACGCTTGAGATTAGCTAGCTAACGTCGGCTACAAGTGTCATCGGGGATTTATATTTGGATAAAATAAGAATGTAAATTGTTGATCTGTATTTTGATTTTTTTTTTAAGAAATAGAAAAAAATCTATTTGGATAAGCAGTTTTGGCCCCTCTTCATACTGTACTGTCTTTGGTACTACCCTGGCAGTTTGACTGGTACACTCGCAATGGCTGCCTGTTATTGTGATGCGATAATTTCCATGGTAATGTAGAGTTGTTCATTTACATTATATTACCTGATGTGGCTCGTGCAATAGAATGTACGTATTGTAATGTCAATTGAGTTGGATCAACAAATCCACAGCATACGTAAGCATTCCACTGTTAGTCTACACCTGTTATTTACAAAGCATGTGACAAATAAAATTAATTTGATTTATATTGATGGGTGCACTTCCTGCTTTTACTTCCTGCTTTGCTCCTATGGTGGGTACACTCCCAATGACCATCAGTCCGATCATTAGACCGTCATTGACCTGAATGGCGGATGTCCGTTTGATTCATTCTATTTAAATTATTGTTACAACGTTGTTTCAGGTTCCTCTTTAAAAAAATCATTCACCCGTGACAGCAGCTTCTTAGGTATATCTTACGCTCTGGCAAGAGTCACATAGTACCAGAGAATTTAGACAATAAGGCTTATATTTGTGTGGAAAAGCCAAGCTTTCTGGTATCTGTGATGTAAAACAATATATAAAATGCTGAACCTTAAAGTTAAATGGGAATATGAATAGTCCCTTTTTTATTATCAAAACAGATGAGGACATGATGAAAATAAAAGTGACAGCAACTACAGTATAAGGAGAGAGTATTTTCCTTACAAGTAAGCATTTTCTACTTAGCTGCTGCTACTTTATTATCTAATTATTTTCAGGCATAGGCATATTGACAATACAGTACAGTCGTTTGCAAAAACTGTATTTGGTCCAGATCACCAGTCCAAGTCCTTTAGGTCTGTTGTCCACCAGAATGTCAAAAGTCCAATCAATGTCAAAAGGGCCATCTTCAGCAGGAACTTCAGCACCCTCAGACACTACACAAACACAGTGTGTCAGAGGAATCCCATCAATTTCATGAAGCCCCTTTTTTTGACAGAAAGTTGTGGGGTAAAGACTTACCCAGTCTCTCTTGCTGTGTGTCTGAGGTATTTTGCTGAGATCTTGTAGTTCTCCTTGTGGCTTTTGACTCTCCTGAGTCTCAGGCTCACGCTGCTCCTGAAATAGACACACTGCATTGTCATGTGCTGCTGATGGCTAAGTGTGAGAGAGAGAGAGAGAGAGAGAGAGAGAGAGAGCTCTCACTTCAAGCCTTGCTGTAGAATCCAGGTCCTCATCTCTGTCAGATGAGCTGTCGACCAAATCCGTGTCACTGCTGCTAAGAACGTAGTAGACAGACAGTAATATAGGAAATTATTTCACGTATCTATCTACCACAGTGACAGAACAAATTACATGTCTTGTGCAAGTAGAAATAAGCATTTCCTGGTTGGCGGGTGTCTTGAGTAATTTTATGTAGGCAATTTATCTTACCTGTCTGTATATTCAATGACTTGAGGCAGGGGATCCATGCAGAACTGAACTCTAGGCTTCCTCCTTGAAAAAGCACCTTCTGTTTCCATGGCCTCCTTCTCCTCTTCGTCATTATAAAACTTGTAGAATGCCTCGATTCTCGCCCTCTCTTGTTTCCAACTCCTCTCCTCCTCTTCTTCATCATCTGCAAATTGTTCCTCTCCGACTGTGATTCCGCTCCCCTCGTACTTGTAATCTAGAATGAAACCACTCCTGTCCACGTTATTATCCCCTGTGTCCCAGTTTATATTGGTGTGAAGGTGGTTCTCCAACTTTCCTTCTAGCTCCGGCGGGATTTCTCGAAGATACTCCTCTTTACCCCAAATCCAAGTCTCCCCTTTGTCCTTTCTTAGTTCAGTCTCCAACGTACAAAATTCTCCCGGAAAATTATCCTCGGAGTCAGATGATGACATGTTGCCTGTAGTCCTTTTACCCCTGTTACACCTGGTTACGTCTGCTGTACTGAATCCAGCCTCACTGTGAAGGGTAAAAGTGGGGACATCACAGATGGTGTCTGAAAGATGCAGGTCGGCAACACTCTGCTTGGAGATGTTCTCCTCTCCACCCTCCCAGTCAGGTAGAGGTAAAACATCACATCTGCAGTCTCTCTGAGGAAGAGCCTGGTATCTTGGCAGGGCTGGGTGTTCTTCATTATCCTTCTCATCCTCACTGGAACTATCAGTGGAGCTATCAGTGGAGCTATCAGTGGAGCTATCAGCTTCAAGATTGTCTTCAATAATCTTGCTCATGCTAATGTCAATATTGATATTACACATCGCACAATCTGCAAAATCTTGTTTGCCTTCTACGCTCAGAGAGATAGCAGGTCTCACATCAACCTTTTCATCTTCCTCTCCCTGTACATGGCTATCCTTCTGCTCGGTTATCTCGCTCTCTGGGTCGACATTCTCGTCTATGTTTAAATGACCCTCAGAGGGACTAGACACTGTGCTCCCATTTTTGTTTCGCTCGCTCCCTTTCCCTCCATCCTTGTCGTATTCACTTGGAAAGAAGTCAGAGGGGTAATCTGCAAAGCTTTCACCCGCCTCTTGGTGGTCATCCCCTAGGAAGTCCTTCATTTTCACCTCAAGCGGGTGTTCCACAAAGGTATTGACCATAATAGATGGCAGATTCTGTGTTGCTGCGGGATCAGGACAATCAGAAACAATCTCTGGAGCTCCAGGTTCATCTTGCTCTTCTTCCTCTTCATTCTCATGGGGAAAATGTGGGGAGAGTAAGTTCACTCCTTTCTTTCCCTCTTCTCTCTGGTGTTCAGTGATAGAGCTTGTCAGGACCTCCAGGTCTGAATCAGATGATTTCTCTTGGTTTTCTTCAGCTGTCGGTCTCTCCTCTTCTTCAATCCCTTCACTTATATCTGCTGTGATCTCCATGGTGCCATCTTCAGTAACACCCTCAAAACTACTCACATCACTGTTCTCGTAAGTACCTTGCTCTATGTTTCTGATGTTAGGGTTTTCCCTATCCTCTTGGTCAAAAGGTTGTCCTGTAGTTACGATATTTTCTATATTCTCTTCGTCGTAGTGAACGACCACAGACCTACCCCCTGGGGAGCCAATGTTCTCTATTCCTGTGTCCTCTTCTTCTCCTGAGGTGATCTCCTCTTCATCTTCCTCCTCTTCCTTGCCCTCCTCTTCCTTGCCCCCCTCTTCCTCCTCCTCCCACTTCTCCTCATCATCAATATGTTGTGTATCCTCTTCAGTCAAACTCACATCATATGTCTTCACTGAGATAGGGTCAGGTACAGTTCCAGTTTCTCCACCAGGCTCTTCCTCTTCCTGTCCTTCATCCACATCTTCCTCTTCCTCTCTTAGCACTGGTAATCTTCCAGAGGACATTTCTGTCTTGGCTTCGTCAAAATCAAGAGGCTCAAAGTCGAACCCTCCTTCAGGGAAAGATGGGAGGGATGTGTCTGCAACAACAACATCAACATGGCGAATAATGACAGAAAACCCAAGCAATAATATATTTCTTGTAACTTTCAGGAAATGATTGTACTGTCAGTGAAATTGCAGTGCTCTAGCTTCAACCTGCAAAATGCTTACCTGAAAATGCATCCGTTAACAAATCAGCAAAGTTCTGTTCCATCTTCTCTCGGTAATAGGTAAAGTCAAACTATATGTCATGAGATTTCTGTGCCTTTTAAGTTAGTCAATTTACCAAGAGACACGTTTCGGCAACATTTGAAAGCATCTTTTACAACAAAATTCTTCTGATTTCTGACAGGAAGTGTGTTAGGTTTCTCGTCTGTTATTGCTTCAACTAGCTTCCTGTCAGAATAGGGGATGCAGAAATATATCAAAATACATCGACAAGTAGTGACAGTCAGGACAAAGAGAACAACAAAATAATTTTAAAAATTATGTAAATTGAAATGTCACAAAACCCAAGTCTGTTAAAGGCTTTGGTTGTTCATAAATAAAGTCACATAGGAAGATGTTGATGTACTCACCGTAGATTTAGAACATAAGCCGTGCTGTGGTTTTACTTTCTGATGTCTTAACACAAGACCCAGCCCTCCCTCCCTCAGAGATGTAGGCTACCACTTCCACCCTGCCTGTGTCTGGCTCTATCAAATTAAGCATTGTCTGTATAGGGCAGGCCCTAATTTATTCTGAGCAAAAATATAAACGCAACATGTAATGTGTTGATCCGATGTTTCGTGAGCTTTAATAAAACATTCCCAGAAATGTTCCATGCGCACGAAAAGCTTATTTCTCACAAATTTGTTTACATCACTGTTAGTGAGCATTTCTCCTTTACTAAGATAATCTATGCACCTGAAAGCATTATCATTACACAGGTGCACCTTGTGTTGGGGACAATAAAAGGCCACTCTAAAAATGTGCAGTTTTGTCACACAACACAATGTCAAAGATGTCTCAAGTTTTGAGGAAGTGTGGAATTGCCATGCTGACTGTAGGAAGGTCCACCAGAACTGTTAACTGAGAATTGAATGTTCATTTCTCTACCATAAACCAGCCCAGGACCTCCACATCCGGCTTCTTTACATGTGGGATCTTCTGAGACCAGCCACCAGGACAGCTGATGAAACCGAAGAGTATTTCTGTCTGTAATAAAGCCCTTTTGTGGGAAAAAAAACTCATTCTGATTGACTGGGCCAGGCTTCCCAGTGGTTGGGCCTATGCCCTCCCAGGCCCACCCACGGCGGCGCCCCTGCACAGTCATGTGAAATGCATAGATACGGGCCTAATGAATTTATTTAAATTGACTGATTTCCTTATGTTAGTCTGAGTTAGGGATTAATCCAAAGTAGAATTCATTCTACATCACAATATTTAGATATCCAATATATTACGTTTATTAGTCTCTATGCAGACAAAGACACCGTTTGTTTATTTTCCTTAATAGTATATACAGTTTGGTACAGTATAAATTCCAACAAAAATCACTCTTAATTTTTTTTCTAAACTCCTACATAATTTAATTAAGTACCTAAAATAAATTGAAATAAATAAATACAACTGAAATAATTGGGAGTAAAAACATGATTGCAATGGTTGTTGGTGATGTTGATTGTGCAGTGGGGTCTAAAGTTCATGGCGCAGGAGATAGCGATGGATGGGCTTCAGGTCAACTTCTACTGGGAAGTGGTCGCTGACTTCCAAGGCCTAAATGTAAACAAACACATAATCAAAATCGGTCAATCAAAAAAGAATACAGCTTAATTTAAACTTATATTATACATATCAACTGATTTATAATTTCTGAGAAGTTAAGTTACCTCTTCTTCAGTAAGGTGGAACTCCTCTTTAAAGTTGAAGGGTTTAGCTGAATCTGGAACTATCCCAGAGATCATCTCTCTGCCATGAATAACTATCCTGGAGTATGACGTATAGAGAGAGAGGAGACATATCATGATTGCAGCAAGAAGCTTCACCCACAGACAAACATACAGAACACATGTACCAGCACACATCCAAGTCTTCTACAATGATTCTATTGTATGGGTCACTGACCTGTCGTAAGCGCAGTGTGTCTTCTGCCGAACGGTTGTATCCTGTTCATCTCCAATCAGCCAGCGGAACTTGGGGTCGCTTCTCAAACGCACAGCTCTAAAGCCCTTGATGGTGATGTAGCTGCAGGCTGCGTTCAGGTCCCCTAAGATCACCACATTCTAGAGGAAGACAGATGACCAGTATCAAACAAATAAACACAAAATGGTTAGTTATTAACAAGAGAAAGAGGAAGGAATAAGATGCTAGAAATCTGAGGAGCTTCTAGTAATGTTATCTGATATCAATGATTTAAACCAACTAACCTCAGTCTTCCACTTCTTGCAGATCCCATTGAAAACAGTGTAGAGTTCATCGATCTCTTTCATTGCCGTTTTGGGACAGGTGTGTTGGCCCACCAAGACAAAATCCTTCACCACTGCAGAAGGAGAGATTAAAAATAAATTCCTCTTATGTCATTTATAATTTTGGGAGTTTGTTAGGAGTATCTTAGCCTTGTCCCAGATCTATTTCTGACAGTGTTGTCGAGTCTGGTCTCGAGACCACATGTTGAGTGTCATGATCTTGTCTCGGTTTTCGGATACATTTTTACTCAGTCTTGACTCGGTCTTGGACAGTGAGGACTTATCATTTCCTCCCAAGACCAGCGGAATATTTGTATTTATTATGGATCACCATTACATTACATTTCACAACAGATTTCGCAACACATTAAGTGTGTTCCCTCAGGCCACTACTACTACATATCTACAACACAAAATCCATGTGTACATGTTGTATAGTGCGTATGTTATCATGTGTGTGTGTCTCTTCACAGTCTGCAGATTTTTTATCTGTTAAATTTTTTTTTTTTTAATCTAATTTTACTGCTTGCACGAGTTATTTGATGTGGAATAGAGTTACATGTAGTCATGAATCTATGTAGTACTGTGAGCCTCCCATAGTCTGTTCTGGACTTGGAAGAGACCTTTGTTGGCATGTCTTGTGGGGTATGCATGGGTGTCTGAGCTTTGTGCTAGTAGTCTAAACAGACAGCTCGGTGCATTCAACATGTCAATACCTCTAACAAATACAAGTAGTGATGAAGTCAATCCCTCCTCTACTTTGAGCCAGAAGAGATTGACATGCATGTTATTAATGTTAGCTCTCTGTGTATGTTTTAAGGGCCCGCTGTGCTGCCATGTTCAGGGCCAATTGTAATTTTCCAAAGTCCCTCTTTGTGGCACCTGACCACACGACTGAACAGTAGTCCAGGTGTGACAAAACAGCGCTTTATTATGGAAAGACCCCAGCTTAGCTACTGTTGCATCAATAGATTTTGACCATGACAGTTGACCTCAACTGCCTCAATTTCCACATTATTCATTACAATATTTAGGGTTTAGTGAATCATTTGTCCCAAACAGCTGCCCTGGGGTATGCCTGACTCTACTTGGATTATGTTGGCAAGGCTTCCATTAAAGAACACCCTCTGTGTTCTGTTAGACAGGTAACTCTCAATCCACAGTATAGCAGGGGATGTAAAGACATAACACATCAGTTTTTCCAGCAGCAGATTATAATCAATAATGTCAAAAGCTGCACTGAAGTCTGACAAAACAGCTCCCACAATCTTTTTATTATCAATTTCTCTCAAATTTCTCTCCTTCCCTATAAGCATGCTGAAAACCTGTTGTTAATTATTATCCATTAATATTATCCAGATACTGACTGTTAGCACTTGGTGGTCTATAGCAGCCTCCTACAAAAATGGGCTTTAGGTGAGGCAGGTGAACCTGTTACCATATTACTTCAACAGCATTTTGACATGAGATCCTCTCTAAACATGACAGTAATATGACTCTGAACATAAATGGCAACACCTCCACCATTGGCATTCCTGTCTCTTCTGAAGATGTTGAAATCATGTTTTGCTACCACTGTATCATCAAATGTACTGTATTATCTAAGTGAATTTAAGAGATAGTCAGTATATGAATGTTATATGTTACTAGCAAGTTATTGAATTCATGAACCTTGTTTATTAGGCTACATATGTTAATGTATATGTTAATTTGGTGCGGCAAGTAGCCTAGTGGTTTGAGCATTGGGTCAGTAACCGAAAGGTTGATGGATTGAATCCCCAAGCTGACAAGGTAAAAAGCTGTCGTGCTGCCCCTGAACAAGGCTGTTCCCCGGTAGACCGTCATTCTAAATAAGAATTTGTTCTTAACTGACTTGCCTAGTTAATTAAGTGTGCAATTTTTAGCACTTTTCTGGGATTCTTGATTGTTTTTAATCGCTTTACAGGGAGACCTATCAGAGGTAGATATGACAGTGTTATTTTTGTTTGAGCTGATAGTGCAGGGTGAGCTGCACACAGTGGACCTCCTAATAGGGCCCACCGCCTCAGTGCTAACAGTATAACTCAGGTTCATAGGCGCAAGATTACTGCATACAATATCTGTAGGATTAGCAGAGGTATTCAGGGGAGTTAAGAGGGGACATAAATTAGGTTGCTTACATTATTGCCAATGACCCATAGCAGCACTATGACAACTCAGTGACACAATGGTAGGGATCATCTCAGCTGGGTTTTCGTTCACTGGTAAGTCATTGTCTCAACGCAACCTTGAAATGCGCGGACAGGGTCCAGGAGCCAAGACGACTTGGATGGACTCCATCATTTCTGTAGACCACGTTCTGTTTCCAGAAGGTGTTATTTATAGAGGCCAACAACGCTACAGTAGACTTAGTAATGCCAGTAGCTTGATGAATATTTCACAGCAGCGGCACAGAGATGTTATCGGGCCTGCAATAATTGGCCGCTTTAAAAAAAATAAAACATCTTTCAGACCTAGAATCAGTTCTTTAAAATCAATTTCCAGCAGTTCCGAGCTAGCCCTCCTAATGTCGTTTGACCCCAACGTGGACTACGACAGCGTCAGCCCGCCAGTGTCAGCCCCCAGGAGCTGCCATAGAATGGTAGGAAGCAGCCTTGTAATGACTTGTACTCAAGTTCCAGGATAGTATAGGGTCCCCCCCCCCCCTGGAACTGAGATGTTTCTCACCATAGAGCTGCAGGTTACAGCTGGTGAAGTAGAAGGAGTAAAAAAACTCATTAATTATCAGCTTTCATTCAGTCAGCGCATAAAACTGCTTCACCAGGCCAAATATATATGTTTTGTATTTAACCTTTATTTAAGTAGGCAAGTCAGTTAAAGAACCAATTCTGATTTACAATGAAGGCCTACCCCAGCTAAACCCTCCCCTGACGATGCTGGGCCAATTGTGCGCTGCTCTATGGGACTCCCGATCAATCACAGCCGGTTGTAATACAGCCCGGGATCAAACCAGGGTCTGCAGTGACGCCTCTAGCACTGAGATGCAGTGCCTTAGACCGCTGTGCCATTCGGGAGCCCAATATAGACACATTCATGCAAAAATATCTTAACGCCTATTGAAACCTGGGCCTCCTACTTTACTCATAACATTTCTGTTCTTTACTTTAATTGAAAAATATCCTCAAAACTTTGTCTCTCTCGCTGGTAGCGGAGTTGAGTGGTTGGAAATACAGCTCATCACTCACGCGCACCGCTCCATGTCCTTTACTACGCGGAGTTGAGTGGTTGGAAATACAGCTCATCACTCACGCGCACCGCTCCATGTCCTTTACTACGGCTCTATTAAAAACTGCTCCATACTAAAAACAAATCCCGTTACAATTTCGCTCCATTCATTTAAAATCACAATTTAACCAACACCCATCTATTTTTGTGACTACCTGGATCTACCATTTGGTATTTAAGTATTGAAACTAAACCATATGGATTTGAATTCAAATTATTTGAATAGACATGAAAAGGTGAATGTAAGAAGCGTACACCATTTCAAATAGGCTACATGTCATTTTAAACAGCATATAAACACCCATTTTAAACAGCATATAAACACCCGTTCTACCAGTCACATTCGGTTAAAGGTCCCCAAAGCACACACATCTCTGGGTCGCTCCTCTTTTCAGTTCGCTGCAGCTAGCGGTGGGGATAAACTGCAACAAACACTCAAACTGTACAGTTTTATCTCAATCTCTTCATTCAGTGACTCACTCACGGATACTCTTACTGACAGCTGTGGTTGCTTCGCGTGATGTATTGTTGTCTCTACCTTCTTGCTCTTTGTGCTGTTGTCTGTACCATGTTTTGTGCTTCTACCATGTTGTGCTGCTACCGTGTTGTTGTCATGTTGTGTTGCTAACATGCTGTGTTGTCATATGTTGCTGCCATGCAGGTCTCTCTTTATGTAGTGTTGTGGTGTCTCTCTTGTTGTGATGGGTCCCAGCCCCGTCCCCGCGGGATGCAAATTTCCTTCTGGTAGGCCGTCATTGTAAATACGAATGTGTTCTTAACTGGCTTGCCTAGTTAAATAAAGGATACATTAAATAAACACTATAGATAGGTCAGGAGCCAGACAGGGAGCCTAAGAAGGAACGGAAACGAATTATTTAGGCTATATTATTTCAATTAGTTCAAGGCTATAGCCTACAAATGAATACATTGTGAAGTATTTGCGAGCGCAAGCGCGCAACATTTAAACAACATTTCGTTGTATTAAATAATTATAGTCTATACATTGCGCATAAAGGCTGTGACTTACTTAGAATGAAATAGCCTACAAATTAAACAAAAAATGACTTATTAGTGCCTTTTGAATTCATTTTATTTTTTTGAAT
Source organism: Oncorhynchus masou masou (assembly GCF_036934945.1). Lineage (NCBI taxonomy): Eukaryota > Metazoa > Chordata > Actinopteri > Salmoniformes > Salmonidae > Oncorhynchus > Oncorhynchus masou. The sequence goes on along the minus strand of NC_088229.1, from coordinate 7,278,010 downwards.
TCATTGTTAAAATTCAAAAGGCACTCGCACATCTGAGCAATCTTTTTTTGCAGGTGCATGGTAACAGTAGAACAAGATGAAGGAAAAAAGAAACCGCACACTGCTCTTGATAGTATCAGGCTCTTTTACGCCCTCTTCCAAATGGTAGCTTTAAACGCAGAGGATGCGCACAGTGCAACAACATGATGAAGTGTGAATATGTCTGCCACCCACATACAGGAAAACGCTTCCAAATAAATGACATTATTACGTGTTCCACCACCCATGTTATTTACATTATTAAATGTCCATGTGGGCTGTGATATGTAGGTAAAACCTCTCGTTCTCTCAAACAGAGAATTAGTGAACATAAAAGTTCAATCAGGAGAAACGACAGGGATAATCCAGTCGCAGTACATTTTAATGATCTAAAGCATGACATTTCTACCTTTAGATGTTGTGGCGTAGAGAAAGTTAAGAAATCAGACAGGGGAGGTGATATTAATAATACTCTAAGTTAAAGGGAATGTTTTGGGATTTTCACCCTCCAGACATTATTTCCTAAAGGACTTAATGCTGAAATGCCTATGTATGTTATGTTGTGAATTTGAACATGAATTGTGCCCCTATTTAAGTTAACCCTGATGTTTTTCGTACGATGTACCCAATGATTAATGAAAACTTGCTCGGTAGGTCTATGTCCTCATTGTGATTTTACAGACGTGTTTAATACATCGTATTTACACACTTTATTTGAATATTTATAAAATGCCTATTGTTATATTTGGTTGCACTTTTTTGTTTTTCCTTCGTCTGCAACCCCATTCGACGCGTGGAACGGATGTGGGTGGGGCTAGGTCTACTTAAAGGCGCTAATTTAAAAATAAACTCACAAAAGCTCTGACTGAGGCCGACACGTACGTAAGCTTATTAAATATCAGTTATACTATCAAGAACAGTGTGCGGTTTCTTTTTTCCTTAATCTTGAATTCATTTTTAGAAACACGAGTTTGGCCAGTCTGTGACTTCCGGCTCATGCGATGGTGCAAGGAGAACAGGTGTTGTGCTGAAAATCTCCCCCCCTGCCAGAATCCGCCCCTTGGCGTTCTTCATTGCTGCGATTTGCCTGCTAGTTGAGATTACTTCTATTCACTCCGTTGTCAGTTTAGCCTAGACTTCACTGATTTTAGTAGCAGAAAGCATTTGTGTCTGCAGTTTTCGGTTTGGATATTTGTTTCAAGTGTATATGGCGGTTCTAGCTTGTATGGCGCCCTTGCCTGCCAACATTTTACTCCCTCTGTTTAATATAACACCCATACATTCATTATTAATTACCGATGCCTATCCTGACGCGAAGTTTGTTCTATAGAAAGTAGTTGACTCTGTGTGCCACAGAAAGTATTGGACTCTAGTCACAAAATAGAAGGGGGAATTCCAGCAGGGGGGAGATTTTCGGCACAACACCGGCCAGCAGCGGAGAATTTCCTCTACACACTTGCAGATACACGAGGGATGCGAAACACCCCCCTTGGCCACTCCTGCCAGGCTGGGCAGATCAAATTGAAAGCTCCTTGAACGTGGGAATATGCCATGGCCTATTGTTTCAAAATCAATTATGGCCTATTGTATAGATAATAACGATAATGAACGAGAAGTTTAAGAGATCAGATTTTTAGCTTATAAACACCTCTCTACAATAACACACGTAGTTATCAGTTATCTACCCACCTCATTCCTTTATTCCAGCATGTGCACGTAGTAAAGTACACCAGCATACTTTTGAGACGTCTTTTCAGATTCCACAACGATTTAGTTGTGGATGTATCATGTAGCCAGCATGTAACAACTGTCATTTCCCACGGATAGAACAACGGCATCCGGTCTGTAACCTATAACAGTTTAGCACCATACCAGCAGGTGGCATCCAAGCCTTACACACACCAGTGGACACTATATCACCACACTCCTTCTCTTGCTCTTGGACCTCATCTTTTTAAGTCATCGTGATTTAGCACCTGTGTTTAAATATACAAAAACACCTGTTTCTTTATGAAAATATTTAGCAAACTCTATGACAGTAGCTAAAGCAAGGGGCTATTATCAGCTCACAATTAGACTTTTGCATGCTGGGGCAGGCATGCCCTGAGCTCCTGAGGTAAGCGCCACTGGAGTGGGCTCCAGTCAAATTGGGCACTCTCTGCTCCTCGCTCTGCTCCAGCTCCACTCAGCTCCGCTCCACTCAGCTCACCCCCCCCCCCACACCGGGAGAATTGTAACAGTCTTCACTGTTTGGGCAGTGGCGAACCGTGGCTATTGGACCTTCCAACACGCTGTACCAAATGTTGAAAAATCATGAAAATAACTGAAACACTTTATGCACCCAACTGAGTCAAACCGGCCTGAAGCTGAGCCGACCTTCAAGCTGCCACTCAAACACAGGGATAATGCTAACAACAACACAGTCCCCATAGTCCAACAACACAGTCCCCATAGTCCAACAACACAGTCCCCATAGTCCAACAACACGGTCCCCATAGTCCAACAACACAGTCCCCATAGTCCAACAACACGGTCCCCATAGTCCAACAACACAGTCCCCATAGTCCAACAACACAGTCCCCATAGTCCAACAACACAGTCCCCATAGTCCAACAACACAGTCCCCATAGTCCAACAACACGGTCCCCATAGTCCAACAACACGGTCCCCATAGTCCAACAACACAGTCCCCATAGTCCAACAACACAGTCCCCATAGTCCAACAACACAGTCCCCATAGTCCAACAACACAGTCCCCATAGTCCAACAACACAGTCCCCATAGTCCAACAACACAGTCCCCATAGTCCAACAACACAGTCCCCATAGTCCAACAACATAGTCCCCATAGTCCAACAACACAGTCCATAAATCCAGATTAAATTAAAGAAAGCTACAATATTATTACGCCCTGATCTGTTTTCACCTGTCATTGTGATTGTCTCCACCCACTCCAGGTATCACTGATTTTTCCCCAGTGTATTTATCCCTGTGTTTCCTGTCTCTCTGTGCCAGTTCATCTTGTATGTTTTTCCAAGTCAACCAGCGTTTTTTTCCTATTCTCCTTTTTATAGCCCTCACGGTTTTGACCCGTGCCTGTTTCTGGACTCTGTACCCACCTGCCTGACCATTCTGCCTGCCTTGACCTCGAAGCCTGTCTGCCACTCTGTACCTCCTGGACTCTGTACCCACCTGCCTGACCATTCTGCCTGCCTTGACCATGAGCCTGTCTGCCACTCTGTACCTCCTAGACTCTGATCTGGTTTTGACCTATTTTCCTGTTCCACCACCATTCTCTTGCCTCCTCCTTTTGGATTAATAAACATTGTAAGTCTCCAACCAGCTGCCTCCTGTGTCTGCACCTGGGTCTCACCTTGTGTCGTGATACAATATTATATAGAGCCATTATTGCCTGGAACTCCCGGCCTAACACCATCACCATCACACTATCACCAAAAGCGACAAGTGTGACACGTCCAAGGATGTGTGTAACGGGCTCCTGATGCTGTAAAGACAGCGCCCATATTACCAGCGCGCTCCATATAGGAATGCACTTTTTGTAAAACACATCAGATCGATACAATTGTTTTTATTTAACTAGGGAAATCAGTTCAGAACTAAATTATTTTCACCATTCTGTATGTCTGAAGAAGCCATTTGTTCCTCTGAAATGTGAACTTGGAAATCTTGGACTTGTTGAAGTCTTATTATTGTGGCGATTTGACAAAATTACATTCATGATCTTGAGTTGAACTCACATTTTTCTGCTCAAGGTGTCTCGGGCTTGAATTGGTCTCGCCCCCCTCCGGTCTAGGTCTTGAATCGGTCTCGCCCCCATCCGGTCTAGGTTTTGAATCGGACGCGCCCCCCTCCGGTCTCGCTCCCCTCCGGTCTCGGTCTTGAATCGTCTCGCCCCCCTCCGGTCTTGAATTGGTCTCCCCCCTCCGGTCTAGGTCTTGAATCGGTCTCGCCCCCCTCCGGTCTTGAATCGGTCTCGCCCCCCTCCCGTCTCGCTCCCCTCCGGTCTAGGTCTTGAATTGGTCTCGCCCCCCTCCGGTCTTGAATCGGTCTTGCCCCCTTCCGGTCTTGAATCGGTCTCCCCCCTCCGGTCTAGGTCTTGAATCGGTCTCGCCCCCATCCGGTCTAGGTCTTGAATCGGTCTCGCCCCCCTCCGGTCTTGAATCGGTCTCGCCCCCCTCCGGTCTTGAATCGGTCTCGCCCCCCTCCGGTCTTGAATCGGTCTCACCCCCCCGGTCTAGGTCTTGAATCGGTCTCGCTTTAGGTAGACACGAAAACAACACTGCTGTCTTGACAACCCCATATGGTCACATGGCTGGCAAGACACAAACAGATGTGAGACCAGGCTAGGACTATCTGCTAGGTATTTTCTGCTAGGTATCCAGGCTAGGTATCCTAAAATCCTTTAACACATGGCATGTTCCTATCTCCAAATTGCATGATATGAGATGATATGACATTATAACTTAAGACGGTGATTGATATATTGAAGGTTCTCACAGGTAGTGGGTGAGTGAAACCGGACAATGAAAGGCTCTCTGGAGAAAACCTCAGTGTCGTTATTCGTCCTCTCTCCTCCCTCTAGCTCAGGATACTGGCAATGCTCTCGGACCTGCAGCACATCTTTCCTAGAGATGATTCAAGCCAAATGAATCAATCAACCAACCAACCAATCAAACGAGAGAGAGTATACTAGAAATTAGGAGTGCTGCAGTGTTTCAAAGATTCTTATCTAAAACGTAAAGTTTAATGTAAAGCCTGTGTAAAAATGTAACGGCTTACTTGTAAATGTAGACATATTGCTCTTTGTAGGTTTTCTTCCCCAGTCTCTTACTCTCCACGTAGGAGTATGCATGTGATTTGTCAAAGCTGATGGTGGAAAGACAAACAGACATCAGGTGACGATCAGAACCCTAACCCTGATAAGACTTCATCTGTACATACTGTAAATATCTTATAAAGGATTACTTCTGTAATGGCAGACCCCGCTGTATACAGCCTGTATTGTTGCCATATTACTTCAGTAAACATGTTTAACCTGACTCACTCTCTCTGCCTCATCCATATCTAAAAATCCTGTTAAGATAAGATCTTGTTATGTACCTGTTAAGATCATTTTTTTATGTAAAATGTTATGTCAACAAATGTACAATTTGTTAAGATCCTGTTATGTACCTGTTATCCTGTTATGTACCTGTTAAGATCATGTTATGTACCTGTTATGTACCTGTTAAGATCCTGTTAAAATCCTGTTAATCTGATGTACCTGTTAAGATCATGTGTACCTGTTAAGATCATGTTATGTACCTGTTAAGATCCTGTTATGTACCTGTTAAGATCATGTCAAGATCATGTTATGTACCTGTTAAGATCCTGTTAAGATCATGTTATGTACCTGTTAAGATCATGTTATGTACCTGTTAAGATCCTGTTATGTACCTGTTAAGATCCTGTTATGTACCTGTTAAGATCCTGTTAAGATCATGTTATGTACCTGTTAAGATCCTGTTATGTACCTGTTAAGATTGTGTTAAGATCCTGTTATGTACCTGTTAAGATCCTGTTATGTACCTGTTAAGATCCTGTTATGTACCTGTTATGTACCTGTTAAGATTGTGTTATGTACCTGTTAAGATCCTGTTATGTACCTGTTAAGATCATGTTATGTACCTGTTAAGATCATGTTATGTACCTGTTAAGATCCTGTTATGTACCTGTTAAGATCTTGTTATGTACCTGTTAAGATCCTGTTATGTACCTGTTAAGATCCTGTTATGTACCTGTTAAGATCCTTCATCAGTGTAGGTATGGCTTCACCTTTTGCATCTCGAACCTCCTGGATCAAACACAGGTCACATCGAGCAAGAATCTGGGAAGGGGAGGGAAATAGCTTTTGGTTATATTGTTGAATATCAAAAATACCTTAATAATGAACACCGAATAGTTGTGACCAGAGTTCGTGAGCCGAGATGAGCAGTTGGAAATCACGCTCATCGCTCATGGTGCTTCGTGTATTTTCCTACCGCTCCAAGCCTCCACTAAAAACGCTCCACGCGCACCGGGGGAGGGGAAATGCAAATTCGCTCCATTCATTAACATCACAAGTTAAGCAACACCCATCTATTTTTGTGACTACCTGGACCTACCAATTTGTATTTAAGTATTGAAACCAAACCATGTGGATTTGAATGAAAAGTATTTGAATAAACATGAAAGTGTGAATGTGAAGCGAACATAATTTCAAATAGGTTACATGTCATATTAAACAGCATACAAACACCCTATATATGTCAGAAGCCAGAGAGGGAGCCTAAGAAGGAACGCAAATGAATTATTTAGGCTATATTATTTTAAGGCTTTAGCCTACAAATAAATACACTGTGAGGGATTTGCGATTGCGACACATGGTAGGGACATAAAGCGCGCAGCATTTAAACAACATTTCGTTGTATTAAATCATTACAGTCTATAAATTGCGCATATAGGCTGTGACTTACTTAAATACATATTAAATGAATAATGAGAATTATTAGTGCCTTTGAATTCGTTTTTAGAATTCGTATTTAGAAACACGAATTGACCAGTCTGTGGCTTCAGACTCATGCGATGGCTCTTGGAGAGCCGGTGTTGTGCTGAAAATCTCCCCTCTGCCAGAATTCTGTCCACCCCCCTTCGCGTGAACGCGCACGAACTCAATTCTTCATTGCTTCGACTTGCTTGCAAATTGAGATTTCTGATCACTTTAGGCTGCGTTTATTTTTTTTTTATGTCGGTGTGATCGCGGGGAGGCACTAGTAATGTCTGCAGTTTTCGGTTTGGCTATTTGCTTCAAGTGTATTAGTCGATAAATATAAATGCGTCATCTCAGCCAAAATTCAATCTATCCCATGTCTTATTGTTCTGAAATGTTTATTGCTTGCCTACATTTTACTCCATCCTCTATGTTTAATATAACACACATACATTCATTATTAATTTCGGTTGCCAGTGAAGTTTGTTCTATTTTAAAGTATTTGACTCTGATGTGTGCCACAAAAAGAACTTGACTCTAGCCACAAAATTAAGGAAATTAGAAGGGGGGAAGAAAATAAAATGAAACGCAGCCTAACGTGAACAGAAATCTCAACTAGCAAGCAAGAATTGCGTGCCTGTGCGTTCACGCTAAGGTGATGGGGGATTCTGGCAGGGGAGAGATTTTCGGCACAACACCAGCCAACAGCGGAGAACTTTCTCTCCACACCTGCAGAGCCACTGGGGATGCTAAACAGCCATCTTGCCAGGCTAGGCTGAGATACGGAGTTGTTTCTACACATTTTTATAGGTAGGTCTAAAGGTTTTCAGACAAAATAACCCAATCAAAACGGAAAGCTCATTGAACGAGGGAATATGCCAGACCCATTGAGTCAAAATCAATTATGGCCTATTGTTTAGATAATAGAACAAAAATGAATGAAACACAGTGGTCGCCAATCGACCGGTCGACCTTTAAGGCATCCTAGTCGAACACCAAATATTTCTGTAGAAAAGCCAACGAAAGATGAAGGCTTTTGAGCTCAGCTAAAGGCTGTTTAGTTGTTTAGTAGTAGCTGTTTGGTTGTTTAGTAGTAGCTGTTTGGTTGTTTAGTAGTAGCTGTTTGGTTGTTTAGTAGTAGCTGTTTGGTTGTTTAGTAGTAGCTGTTTGGTTGTTTAGTAGTAGCTGTTTGGTTGTTTAGTAGTAGCTGTTTGGTTGTTTAGTAGTAGCTGTCTGGTTGTTTAGTAGTAGCTGTCTGGTTGTTTAGTAGTAGCTGTTTGGTTGTTTAGTAGTAGCTGTCTGGTTGTTTAGTAGTAGCTGTTTAGTCTAGTTGTTTAGTAGTAGCTGTTTGGTTGTTTAGTAGTAGCTGTTTAGTCTAGTTGTTTAGTAGTAGCTGTTTAGTTGTTTAGTAGTAGCTGTCTGGTTTAGTTGTTTAGTAGTACCTGTCTGGTTGTTTAGTAGTAGCTGTTTAGTCTAGTTGTTTAGTAGTAGCTGTCTGGTTGTTTAGTAGTAGCTGTTTAGTCTAGTTGTTTAGTAGTAGCTGTTTGGTTGTTTAGTAGTAGCTGTTTGGTCTAGTTGTTTAGTAGTAGCTGTCTGGTTGTTTGGTAGTAGCTGTTTAGTCTAGTTGTTTAGTAGTAGCTGTTTGGTTGTTTAGTAGTAGCTGTTTAGTCTAGTTGTTTAGTAGTAGCTGTCTGGTTGTTTAGTAGTAGCTGTTTAGTCTAGTTGTTTAGTAGTAGCTGTCTGGTTGTTTAGTAGTAGCTGTTTGGTTGTTTAGTAGTAGCTGTCTGGTTGTTTAGTAGTAGCTGTCTGGTTGTTTAGTAGTAGCTGTCTGGTTGTTTAGTAGTAGCTGTCTGGTTGTTTAGTAGTAGCTGTCTAGTTATTTAGTAGTAGCTGTCTGGTTGTTTAGTAGTAGCTGTTTAGTCTAGTTGTTTAGTAGTAGCTGTCTGGTTGTTTAGTAGTAGCAGTCTAGTTGTTTAGTAGTAGCTGTTTAGTCTAGTTGTTTAGTAGTAGCTGTCTGGTTGTTTAGTAGTAGCTGTCTTGTTGTTTATTAGTAGCTGTCTTGTTGTTTAGTAGTAGCTGTTTGGTTGTTTAGTAGTAGCTGTCTTGTTGTTTAGTAGTAGCTGTCTTGTTGTTTAGTAGTAGCTGTTTGGTTGTTTAGTAGTAGCAGTCTGGTTGTTTAGTAGTAGCAGTCTGGTTGTTTAGTAGTAGCTGTCTTGTTGTTTAGTAGTAGCTGTCTTGTTGTTTAGTAGTAGCTGTTTGGTTGTTTAGTAGTAGCTGTCTGGTTGTTTAGTAGTAGCTGTCTGGTTGTTTAGTAGTAGCTGTCTGGTTGTTTAGTAGTAGCTGTCTGGTTGTTTAGTAGTAGCTGTCTGGTTGTTTAGTAGTAGCTGTCTGGTTGTTTAGTAGTAGCTGTCTGGTTGTTTAGTAGTAGCTGTTTAGTCTAGTTGTTTAGTAGTAGCTGTCTGGTTGTTTAGTAGTAGCTGTCTTGTTGTTTAGTAGTAGCAGTCTAGTTGTTTAGTAGTAGCTGTTTAGTCTAGTTGTTTAGTAGTAGCTGTCTGGTTGTTTAGTAGTAGCTGTCTTGTTGTTTAGTAGTAGCTGTCTTGTTGTTTAGTAGTAGCTGTCTTGTTGTTTAGTAGTAGCTGTTTGGTTGTTTAGTAGTAGCTGTCTTGTTGTTTAGTAGTAGCTGTTTGGTTGTTTAGTAGTAGCTGTTTGGTTGTTTAGTAGTAGCTGTCTTGTTGTTTAGTAGTAGCTGTTTGGTTGTTTAGTAGTAGCAGTCTGGTTGTTTAGTAGTATCTGTCTGGTTGTTTAGTAGTAGCTGTTTGGTGGTTTAGTAGTAGCTGTCTGGTTGTTTAGTAGTAGCTGTCTGGTTGTTTAGTAGTAGCTGTCTGGTTGTTTAGTAATAGCTGTCTGGTTGTTTAGTAGTAGCTGTCTGGTTGTTTAGTAGTAGCTGTCTGGTTGTTTAGTAGTAGCTGTCTGGTTGTTTAGTAGTAGCTGTTTAGTCTAGTTGTTTAGTAGTAGCTGTCTGGTTGTTTAGTAGTAGCTGTATGGTTGTTTAGTAGTAGCTGTTTGGTTGTTTAGTAGTAGCTGTTTAGTCTAGTTGTTTAGTAGTAGCTGTCTGGTTGTTTAGTAGTAGCTGTCTGGTTGTTTAGTAGTAGCTGTTTGGTTGTTTAGTAGTAGCTGTCTGGTTGTTTAGTAGTAGCTGTCTTGTTGTTTAGTAGTAGCTGTTTGGTTGTTTAGTAGTAGCTGTCTGGTTGTTTAGTAGTAGCTGTCTGGTTGTTTAGTAGTAGCTCTTTGGTTCTTTAGTAGTAGCTGTCTAGTTTAGCTGTTTAGTAGTAGCTGTCTGGTTGTTTAGTACTAGTTTAGTTGTTTAGTTGTAGCTGTCTTGTTGTTTAGTACTAGTTTAGTTGTTTAGTAGTAGCTGTCTGGTTGTTTAGTACTAGTTTAGTTGTTTAGTAGTAGCTGTTTAGTTTAGTTGTTTAGTGGTAACTGTTTAGTTTAGTTGTTTAGTTGTAGCTGTCTGGTTTAGTTTAGTACTAGTTTAGTTGTTTAGTAGTAGCTGTCTGGTTGTTTAGTACTAGTTTAGTTGTTTAGTAGTAGCTGTTTAGTTTAATTGTTTAGTTGTAGCTGTTTAGTTTAGTTGTTTAGTGGTAACTGTTTAGTTTAGTTGTTTAGTTGTAGCTGTCTAGTTTAGTAGTAGCGGTCTAGTTTAATTGTTTAGTTGTAGCTGTCTAGTTTAATTGTTTAGTTGTAGCTGTCTAGTTTAGTAGTAGCGGTCTAGTTTAATTGTTTAGTTGTAGCTGTCTAGTTTAATTGTTTAGTTGTAGCTGTCTAGTTTAATTGTTTAGTTGAAGCTATCTAGTTTAATTGTTTAGTAGTAGCGGTCTAGTTTAATTGTTTAGTTGAAGTTTAGTTGTAGCTGTCTAGTTTAATTGTTTAGTTGTAGCTGTCTAGTTTAATTGTTTAGTTGTAGCTGTCTAGTTTAGTAGTAGCGGTCTAGTTTAGTTGTAGCGGTCTAGTTTAGTAGTAGCGGTCTAGTTTAGTCGTAGCTGTCTAGTTTAGTAGTAGCGGTCTAGTTTAATTGTTTAGTTGTAGCTGTCTAGTTTAATTGTTTAGTTGTAGCTGTCTAGTTTAATTGTTTAGTTGTAGCTGTCTAGTTTAATTGTTTAGTTGTAGCTGTCTAGTTTAATTGTTTAGTTGTAGCTGTCTAGTTTAATTGTTTAGTTGTAGCTGTCTAGTTTACTTGTTTAGTTGTAGCTGTCTAGTTTAATTGTTTAGTTGTAGCTGTCTAGTTTAATTGTTTAGTTGTAGCTGTCTAGTTTAATTGTTTAGTTGTAGCTGTCTAGTTTAATTGTTTAGTTGTTGTCTAGTTTAATTGTTTAGTTGTAGCTGTCTGGTTTAATTGTTTAGTTGTAGCTGTCTAGTTTAATTGTTTAGTTGTAGCTGTCTAGTTTAATTGTTTAGTTGTAGCTATCTTCACAGTTCTTGTCTTTACACCTACCTTGATCAGTTTAATCTTTTTAGTTGTTAGCTTTAGTTTCCCCAAAGCTCTGAACGTTAAAGGCACAGATTTTCAGTGACATTGCAACGTGCCACAGTCCCACAGAACACGTCACAAGAACTGGCCACTTCATTCTGTTTTGAACAGGAATTCTGTAAACACGGCAAAACTCAAAATTATGTTTGAATTGTGACAACATAACAACATTTTCTTGGGCCTGTAATTGTCTGGGTGTTACAGATAATCATCCATAATTATCTATTTGTACTAGATCGGCTGTGTAGCTTAAAGTTTAATATGTAATTCATATTGTGTAATAATCTGTAATATTCCTCAAATTAGACATCATTAACATTACTCATTGGAAATCAGAATATCTCTTACCCCCTGTGCCAGTCTTTCAGGTAGTTTAGCCCAAGTGGAGTGAAGAGCTGTCTCCTGAATGTCCTGTCCTTTACCCCCTACTGTCTTTTACCCATAGGGCTCTGGTCAAAAGTAGTGCACTATATAGGGAACAGGGTGCAATTTGGGACCGGGGCAGAGGGCAGGGGTCTGTTGTGCTGTGTCAGTGGGAAATTCAGAATGGAGCTCTATCTGGAAACGTTGGCTATACCACTGAACACAGTGGCTCAATGGACTCCGTCACACATTCAGAAACTTCTGCTTCTGACTGACTACGCACGCACGCACGCACACACACACACACACACACACAGAGAGAGACACACGCACAGAGACACACACACACACACTAACACACACACACAAACACACACACACACACACAAACACACACACACACCACGTTGGCTACACCACTGAACACACACAGGCACAATTGACTCCATCACACATTCAGAAAGTTCTGCTTCTGACTGATGATTGTCTCAAAGGTGAAGTGCTGCCCAACAATAGACCAGAGAGAAACCATATGATACTCGGACTATGAATAAAATACTGGCAATCATTCTTCTGAATCTGTGAGCTAGATCAGGGGTTTTCAAACTTTTTCATGTCAAGGACCCCCAACTATGATCAGCCCCTGGCCGAGAACGCCCAACTGAATATTTTCACCCTGTGCATTGTAGCCGTTAGACGTTACATTTTAAGATTTCAGAGGGATACCCCCTACTGCCTCTGACCTGGTGGACTCACTAAACAGAGAACATCCCTGGTCATCCCTACTGCCTCTGATCTGGTGGACTCACTAAACAGATAACATCCCTGGTCATCCCTACTGCCTCTGATCTGGTGGACTCACTAAACAGATAACATCCCTAGTTTATCCCTGTCATCCCTACTGCCTCTGATCTGGTGGACTCACTAAACAGAGAACATCCCTGGTCATCCCTACTGCCTCTGATCTGGTGGACTCACTAAACAGAGAACATCCCTGGTCATCCCTACTGCCTCTGATCTGGAGGACTCACTAAACAGAGAACATCCCTGGTAATCCCTACTGCCTCTGATCTGGAGGACTCACTAAACAGAGAACATCCCTGGTCATCCCTATTGCCTCTGATCTGGTGGACTCACTAAACAGAGAACATCCCTGGTCATCCCTACTGCCTCTGATCTGGAGGACTCACTAAACAGAGAACATCCTTGGTCATCCCCACTGTCTCTGATCTGGAGGACTCACTAAACAGAGAACATCCCTGGTAATCCCTACTGCCTCTGATCTGGAGGACTCACTAAACAGAGAACATCCCTGGTCATCCCTACTGCCTCTGATCTGGAGGACTCACTAAACAGAGAACATCCCTGGTCATCCCTACTGCCTCTGATCTGGTGGACTCACTAAACAGAGAACATCCCTGGTCATCCCTACTGCCTCTGATCTGGTGGACTCACTAAACAGATAACATCCCTGGTCATCCCTACTTGCCTCTGATCTGGAGGACTCACTAAACAGAGAACATCCCTGGTCATCCCTAATGCCTCTGATCTGGTGGACTCACTAAACAGAGAACATCCCTGGTCATCCCTACTGCCTCTGATCTGGAGGACTCACTAAACAGAAACATCCCTGGTAATCCCTACTGCCTCTGATCTGGAGGACTCACTAAACAGAGAACATCCCTGGTCATCCCTATTGCCTCTGATCTGGTGGACTCACTAAACAGAGAACATCCCTGGTCATCCCTACTGCCTCTGATCTGGAGGACTCACTAAACAGAGAACATCCTTGGTCATCCCCACTGTCTCTGATCTGGAGGACTCACTAAACAGAGAACATCCTGGTAATCCCTACTGCCTCTGATCTGGAGGACTCACTAAACAGAGAACATCCCTGGTCATCCCTACTGCCTCTGATCTGGAGGACTCACTAAACAGAGAACATCCCTGGTCATCCCTACTGCCTCTGATCTGGTGGACTCACTAAACAGATAACATCCCTAATTCATCCCTACTGCCTCTGATCTGGAGGACTCACTAAACAGAGAACATCCCTGGTAATCCCTACTGCCTCTGATCTGGAGGACTCACTAAACAGAGAACATCCCTGGTCATCCCTATTGCCTCTGATCTGGTGGACTCACTAAACAGAGAACATCCTGGTCATCCCTACTGCCTCTGATCTGGAGGACTCACTAAACAGAGAACATCCTTGGTCATCCCCACTGTCTCTGATCTGGAGGACTCACTAAACAGAGAACATCCCTGGTAATCCCTACTGCCTCTGATCTGGAGGACTCACTAAACAGAGAACATCCCTGGTCATCCCTACTGCCTCTGATCTGGAGGACTCACTAAACAGAGAACATCCCTGGTCATCCCTACTGCCTCTGATCTGGAGGACTCACTAAACAGAGAACATCCCTGGTCATCCCTACTGCCTCTGATCTGGTGGACTCACTAAACAGATAACATCCCTGGTCATCCCTACTGCCTCTGATCTGGAGGACTCACTAAACAGAGAACATCCCTGGTCATCCCTACTGCCTCTGATCTGGTGGACTCACTAAACAGAGAACATCCCTGGTCATCCCTACTGCCTCTGATCTGGAGGACTCACTAAACAGAGAACATCCCTGGTAATCCCTACTGCCTCTGATCTGGAGGACTCACTAAACAGAGAACATCCCTGGTCATCCCTATTGCCTCTGATCTGGTGGACTCACTAAACAGAGAACATCCCTGGTCATCCCTACTGCCTCTGATCTGGAGGACTCACTAAACAGAGAACATCCTTGGTCATCCCCACTGTCTCTGATCTGGAGGACTCACTAAACAGAGAACATCCCTGGTAATCCCTACTGCCTCTGATCTGGAGGACTCACTAAACAGAGAACATCCCTGGTCATCCCTACTGCCTCTGATCTGGAGGACTCACTAAACAGAGAACATCCCTGGTCATCCCTACTGCCTCTGATCTGGTGGACTCACTAAACAGATAACATCCCTGGTCATCCCTACTGCCTCTGATCTGGAGGACTCACTAAACAGAGAACATCCCTGGTCATCCCTACTGCCTCTGATCTGGTGGACTCACTAAACAGAGAACATCCCTGGTCATCCCTACTGCCTCTGATCTGGAGGACTCACTAAACAGAGAACATCCCTGGTAATCCCTACTGCCTCTGATCTGGAGGACTCACTAAACAGAGAACATCCCTGGTCATCCCTATTGCCTCTGATCTGGTGGACTCACTAAACAGAGAACATCCCTGGTCATCCCTACTGCCTCTGATCTGGAGGACTCACTAAACAGAGAACATCCTTGGTCATCCCCACTGTCTCTGATCTGGAGGACTCACTAAACAGAGAACATCCCTGGTAATCCCTACTGCCTCTGATCTGGAGGACTCACTAAACAGAGAACATCCCTGGTCATCCCTACTGCCTCTGATCTGGAGGACTCACTAAACAGAGAACATCCTTGGTCATCCCCACTGTCTCTGATCTGGAGGACTCACTAAACAGAAAACATCCCTGGTCATCCCTACTGCCTCTGATCTGGAGGACTCACTAAACAGAGAACATCCTTGGTCATCCCCACTGTCTCTGATCTGGAGGACTCACTAAACAGAGAACATCCCTGGTAAATCCCTACTGCTTCTGATCTGGTGGACTCACTAAACAGAGAACATCCCTGGTCATCCCTACTGCCTCTGATCTGGAGGACTCACTAAACAGAGAACATCCCTGGTCATCCCTACTGCCTCTGATCTGGAGGACTCACTAAACAGAGAACATCCCTGGTCATCCCTACTGCCTCTGATCTGGAGGACTCACTAAACAGAGAACATCCCTGGTCATCCCTACTGCCTCTGATCTGGAGGACTCACTAAACAGATAACATTCCTGGTCATCCCTACTGTCTCTGATCTGGAGGACTCACTAAACAGAGAACATCCCTGGTAATCCCTACTGCTTCTGATCTGGAGGACTCACTAAACAGAGAACATCCCTGGTAATCCCTACTGCTTCTGATCTGGAGGACTCACTAAACAGAGAACATCCCTGGTCATCTCTACTGCCTCTGATCTGGCAGTCTCACTAAACACAAATGATTAATTTGTAAATTATGTCTGAATGTTGGAGTCTGCACTTGGCTATCGATAAATTAAAAAAAAAAAATGGTGTCGTCTGGTTTGCTTAATATAAGGAATGTGAAATGATTTATACTTTAACTT
Organism: Oncorhynchus masou masou; assembly: GCF_036934945.1. Lineage (NCBI taxonomy): Eukaryota > Metazoa > Chordata > Actinopteri > Salmoniformes > Salmonidae > Oncorhynchus > Oncorhynchus masou. The sequence continues at coordinate 7,262,329 of NC_088229.1, read as the reverse complement.
TGATACATATGTATATTTTAGCAATTAAATTTACTTTTGATACTTAAGTAAATTCTTAAAGCAAATACTTTTAGACTTACTCAAGTAGTATTTTACTGGGCGACTTTCACTTTTACCTGAGTCATTTTCTATTAAGGTATCTTTACTTTTACTCAAGTATGACAATTGGGTACTTTTTCCATCACTGTTTCTGAGTCTGTTATGATTAATTATGATAGTGATAAGATAATTATAAGATAATTATGTTCTCAAGGTGCATAACCCAATTTAATTATATTACTCTCAGTCTGCAAACCAGAATTTGTAAGATCCTGGTCGAATGAAAAAAGACAAGAGGCCCAGTCCACAATAGTCAAATGTTTATTCACGGGAACGTTCTGGTGTGCACAGTACAAAGACCTTCATTTTATAGTGACACACATACTTCCACACAAAACATGAGTTATCATACGCACACACGGTCCTGCTACCCAGCCGACATAGGGAGAGACCCTGGGAAGCTCTCAGTGCCGAGACCCTGGGAAGCTCTGAGGGCCCCAGCCAGAGGGAAGCTCTCAGTGCCGAGACCCTGGGAAGCTCTTGCTCAGAATCTTGCTCAGACAGTCCGTTATCAAGACACTAGATATATTGTCACCAAAACATTAATTCCAACTACAAACAACACTCTCAGATATAATTCTACTGACTAAATCACACACAGCATTAAAATAGTCTAATGATTCTAATCAATTTCATCCTATCATATAGTTTCAGAGTTATTGTCTCAGAGGGTAATATTCTAATCATTCTAATCATATAATTTATTAACAGATGGGGGAAAAAGATATGTATATGTCTTTGATATAACTTCAACCAGAGAATTATGTCATTAACGTCCCATGCCATTTTGCTCCTTTGTTTTATACAGTAGCCGACAATATTGTTAACAAATGTATAGTGTTATACTTTCCCAGTGTGTAATAAGGTATAGTTTAGGTTATAAGACAAATCACATAAGATCAATGACATTGAAACTAACATACTGGACGGGTGTTGTACAATGCAAGACTGTCTGACAGTGGTACATGTCCTCTTCTTTCTTCAACATCATCCATCAAAACCCATTGTGAAGTCTCTGCAACAAATGCTGTTTTCTGAGAAATGTTGTGATTTTATCAGGAGTTTCAGACAGGGTTGTTGCTTGTGAGGGGAAAACGGGTCATCTGTATTGTGGTAAGTTCTGATAGGAGCCTCGCTCATACCGTTATTTCAATAAATGATGTACTATTTCAATATACAGTGCATTCGAAAGTATTCACACCCCCTTAACTTTCTCAAAATGTTGTGTTACAGCCTTGTTCTTAAATGGACTAAATAGGTTTTTAGATATTTTTGCAAACGTATTAAAAAAAAATTCTAACAGAAATATCACATTTACATGTGTATTCTCTTTACTCAGTACTTTGTTGAAGCCCCTTTGGCAGCGATTACAGCCTTGAGTCTTCTTGAGTATGACGCTACAAGCTTGGCACACCTGTATTTGGGGAGTTTCTCCCATTCTTCTCCGCAGATTCTCTCAAGCTCTGTCAGGTTGGATTTGGAGTGTCGCTGCACAGCTATTTTCAGGTCTCCAGCGATGTAAGTCCGGGATCTGGCTGGGCCACTCAATGACATTCGGAGACTTGTCCCCAAGCCACTCCTGCGTTGTCTTAGCTGTGTGCTTAGGGTCGTTGTCCTTTTGGAAGGTGAACCTTTGCCCCAGTTGGAAGTCCTGAGTGCTCTGGAGCAGGTTTTCATCAAGGATCTCTCTGTATTTTGCTCCATTCATCTTTCCCTTGATCCTGACTAGTCTCCCAGTCCCTGCCGCTGAAAAACATCCCCACAGCATGATGCTGCCTCCACCATGCTTCACCGTAGGGATGGTGCCAGGTTCTCCCCTCCTCCTCTAGCCCCTCCTCCCTCGCCTCCTCCACTAGCCCCGCCTCCTACACTAGCCCGTCCTCCCTCACCTTTCTCCCCTCCTCCACTAGCCCCCCCTCCCTCACCTCTCCCCTCCTCCCCACCTCTCTCCCCTCCTCCCTCACCTCCTCCACTAGCCCCTCCTCCCTCACCTCACTAGCCCCTCCTCCCTCACCTCTCTCCCCTCCTCCACTAGCCCCTCCTCCCTCACCTATCTCTCCTCCTCCAGCCCCTCCCCCCTCTCTCTCCTTCTCGAGCACATCCTCCTCCACTAGCCCCTCCTCCTCTAGCCCCTCCTCCAGCCTCTCCTTCTCTAGCCCCTCCTCCCTCACCCCTCTCCTTCAGCTGTGGTTTTTCCTGAGTCCCTCCATTAGTCCCTCCTCCACCTCTCTCCTCCAGCTGTGGTTGATTGGTCCTGAGTCCCTCCTCCACCTCTCTCCTTCAGCTGTGGTTGGTCCTGAGTGTGACGGAGCTGCTCCTGAACTTGATTTCCTTCTCCCAATGAGAACTGCTTCTGCTGTGATGAGACAATCAGCTCCTCCTCCACTAGCACGTCCTCCAACACAGCCAACTGCACCAGGGTCTCATCCAAGTCTTCTGACTGCTCTGACAATACATCCAGCTCCTCCTTCGCTTCTGGTACCTCTAGCAACACACTCATGTGCTCCTCCTCTTCCACAAACACAGCTAACTGAGCCAGGGACTCCCCAAGGGAGTCATTTACATTACATTTACATTTAAGTCATTTAGCAGATGCTCTTATCCAGAGCGACTTACAAATTGGTGAATTCACCTTCTGACATCCAGTGGAACAGCCACTTTACAATAGTGCATCTAAATCATTTAGGGGGGGGGTGAGAAGGATTACTTTATCCTATCCTAGGTATTCCTTGAAGAGGTGGGGTTTCAGGTGTCTCCGGAAGGTGGTGATTGACTCCGCTGTCCTGGCGTCGTGAGGGAGTTTGTTGCACCATTGGGGAGCCAGAGCAGCGAAGTCAATCACCAGCGAGTCCTCCTCAGCGCTGGGATCTAGGAGTCAGGGTATCCAGGGTTAAAGTGGAGGTACTGCCTCTAGTTTTCTGGTAGAGTTCTTCTCGTTTTTATCCTAATAGTGTTTGCTCTCTCCATACTGAGGCCTGGTAGAAAGGAAAAGCAACAAAGGGACGCTGTAAATTACGCTATAGTAACATTGCCTTAATAAATGAGCTCAAGATCGTCCGAATAAAAGGATAAAAAGGTATAATACCAACAAGATGAACTTCAAATATATTGACGGGATGAAACCCAAACGCCGTTGTTCTCAAAAATATATCTTCATAAATTAAAAGGCACAGGGCGAACCCAAAGAGCAAAATATAAAGTACTCGGGAAATAGTAGGAGAGACAAGTAACATTTACAATGATCGACAAAGACAAATGGCAGAGGGAGTATGTATACAGTGATAGAGTAGGGATTGGAACCAGGTGTGTGTAATGATGACGAGACAAGTCCGGGGTTGATGAGTGAAGGGCGTTTGCCAGCAGTAGGTACGGCAGCAGCTTGAAGGCCCGGCGACGAATGCCTGAGCTGGACAGGAGGGGGAGCCAAAGTGAAGGCTGGTATGACAGACGGTAAGCTAAGGAATTCCATTTCTTTTTTCTTACCAATTCACTGTTGTCCAGTTCAACCAGGTCATCTTTAGTTATTCTTGTTCTTCAAGCCAGAATTAACGAACATTCATTGGAAGTAGTTCCGAGAAGTAGGTCAACCCACTGGGCACAATTCAATGTCTATTCCACGTTAGGTCATCGTAATTCCATTTAAAAGACGTGGCTTCGTTGCAGATGACACCACTGTCGTCCTTGACCTTTGCAGAGTCTTTCACCCTTTGTGACCCAGGCAGATTTGAGGGTCACCCTGAACTCAGCCCGCAACGCGCCTGACTTGGATGTGTCACTGATATCACAACTGTTATCCTTTCCAGAGTATTTTTGCTGTTTTTTGGGGCTGACTGATCTTCTCCTAGTAAGGGACGGTACATTTGCAATATGGACTTTCTCACTAACCATACAGAAAATGTTGAAATGTTCCCTTAAGGTATGTAAGTTCCTGCTTAAAGTATAACTTAAGGAGTTTATTTTGGGGTATCTATACTTTATTATTTATATTTTTTGACAACTTTTTACTCCATATATTTTCCCAGACACCCAAAAGTACTCGCTACATTTTGAATGCTTAGCATGACAGGAAAATGTTACAATTCACACACTTATCTAGAGAACATAACTGGTCATCCCTACTACCTCTGATCTGGCGGACTCACTAAACACACATGCTTCCTTTGTAAATTATGTCTGAGTGTTGGACTGTGCCCCCGGCTATCCAGACATTTAAAAAATAAAATAAAATGGTTCAGTCTGGTTTATAAGAAATTGTATACTTGTACATTTTAGCATTTGCATTTACTTTTGATACTTAAGTATATTTAAAAAACAAATACTTTTAGACTTTAACTCAAGTAGTATTTCATTGGGTGACTTTCACTTTTACTTGACTCATTTTCTATTAAGGTATCTTTACTTTTATTCAAGTATGATAATTGGGTACCTTTCCCATTATTGACTGCAATTATATTTAGGATCTTTACTAATATCCCGTGCAGCAAAAGGTCAAATATATGTTTGTTGTGTGCCACCTAGTGAATAAAACATTGAACAACAAATCCCGTTTACGAAGGCATAGAGTCTCGCGACGTTTGACGAGGCTTTCTCGTTCGTCGGCCATTCTTGTGGCTCTTTGCAGTAGAAGGGCACGAAGAGAGCAGTGCCCAGTAAACCAAGGACTTGGCACTTTTCTCGTTCAACCATGCTGTCGAGGGTCGTTTTCGTTGCAGGTATGCAATGCCAGCCTTTTATACATGAGATTGAGTTGAAATAGCAGTAGTAATGCCGCGAAGTGTGGCTGACTTGAATGTGAATCTGAAGGGTAAAGTCAGGAGAAGAAGGCCGCAGTCACATTAAATGAGCAACATGCAAACCTTGCGACAGCTAGTAAATGTGACTTGCAAAATGTTATTAATTTGTCCAATTTGGGTAGGTATTGCACAGGGTTCGAAATAGTTAGCTAAATGTCAAGGTAAGTCATTGTTTTTGCGATATTAGTTAAATAACTAAAGTTAGCCACAAACGAACTGACGTAAACCAGACTAGCCTCTGATCTCTGCCCTTGGCTAGCCAGGACATCTGACCCGCTTGTTTACAACTGCACTAGGGTCAGACCTAATTTCTGTTTAGATTATTAAGATACTGGAGCCGAAGCGACACATGGCTCAGAAAACATACTTTAATTCAGGGCGGAGAAATGCGTGCACTCTGAATTGCCTCATTATCCCAAATGTTACACTGAGACGGTTGTGGCGGCAGGGTAACCTAGTGCTTAGAGCGTTGGGCTTGTAACCGGAAGGTTGCGAGTTCAAATCCCCGAGCTGACAAGGTACAAATCTGTCGTTCTGCGCCTGAACAGGGCAGTTAACCCACTGTTCCCAGGCCGTCATTGAAAATAAGAATTTGTTCTTAACTGACTTGCCTGGTTAAATAAAGGTAAAATAAAAACGACTGGTGGTTTTGACCTCATTCTAGCTAGCAGTAGCCACAGCAGCCATTATGGAATGAACAACAAAGGAGCTGATTGGCTGACACTTCCAAATTGGCTGCTGATTAGGATCTGTGCTTATCTATTTAATAATTATACACATTTTTAATCAGATATCATGCATTTTCAAAAAATATCAAATAATGTAAGTTTTTGAAAAAGTCAGTTTACGTAAATGTCCATATTAATCTAATATTAACCATTATGTTCAAAATTGAGCAACAGGGCACTCTTTCAAGCAGCCACGGTCTCCACATGTTTACTTTCATTGACACTTTCGTGACATTCAAAACATTTGTACATTTGTCTTTTCAATTCTATTGACTGTTCTTTTATCCTCTTCCAGCCAATGCTGTAAAAAGCAGTGGTCCCCTCGGAGCTGGGTATGCACCTCTTATTATGACCTTTAATAACTGAAGCTAGATACATCTGCTTGTTTTACATGCAGGAAATCAATAAATGCCAATTCACAACACTAGATGTCATTTTGATGGTCCAGTAGTTTTATTATGTTTTCGCAAACATTGGTATTTGATAAATATACATATAAATGGAAATAAGGGTGACAAAATTATAATGGTCACTCTGCATTGAAGATCTACATGCCCGTCTTCTCTGTAGTTCCTATAATAAGTTGTCTGTCTGTGTCCTCCCAGGCTGGTCCAGCTGGCCCATCTCCACACATCCCCCAACAGCCAGGCCCCAGTCCCCGCTCTGCCAGAGAAGGGAGGCAAGACGCGCCACGGTATCATCCCTGAGGAGCTCTTCCAGATCCTGTACCCCAAGACTGGAGTTACAGGTCAGCAGGACTTCCCCAAACCTGGAGCAATGTTCAGATAGAAATATGACATGTAGAACAAACTTGCCTCATGTAGAATAATAACTGTTTTATTCATTCCATTTCTGTCGACGTGATCGATTTTTGCCTGAATGTGGCCATAAACATTCACTCCCCTCACCTTTCCTCTTCCTCTTCATTCACTCCCTTCTCCTTTCCTCTTTCCCTCATCTCCTCCTCTTCTCCTCCCCTCATCTCCTCCTTTCCTCCTCTCCTCTTTCCTTCTCTCCTCCTCTCCTCTTTCCTTCTCCTCCTCTACTCTTCCTCCTCTTTCCTTCTCCTCCCCTCATCTCCTCCTTTCCTTCTCTTATCTCCTCCTTTCCTCCTCCTTTCCTCCTACCCTCATCTCCTCTTCCTTCCATCTACTCTTCCCTCACTCCTGTCCTGTTGTCTCCAGGGCCCTACGTGCTGGGTGCTGGGCTGCTCACATACATCCTTTCCAAGGAGATCTACATCATCAACCACGAGACCTTCGCTGCTGCCTGCATGGGTACGGTCATCATCTACGGTGTCAGGAAGTTCGGCCCCGACGTCGCGGCTTTCGCTGACAAGCTGAACGAGGTGGGGAATTTATTCTCCTGAGTATGTCTGGCTTATTTCATCGTCACTTGCAGAAGTTTTTATCATACATGTTGTGCTCTGGACTGCTTAAAAGATGCACTGTGTCAACACACAGCCTCGTTTCTACTGAATTTACAATTGAGGCTTTTTGTCCTTCCCCTTAATGCCAGCCAGTCCTGAGATATTTTCATATGTTTGAGGAAATGGATCCGTAATGCAAACTATCCATCACATGCTGTGTCCCTCCCGAGGAGCTTAGTCATAGCTGACCTGTGACCCTGACCTTCTGACGTCGGCTGTGTGGGTTGTTTTTTTTTTTTTTTTTTTGCAGGAGAAAGTTCAGAAGGCTCAGGAAGTGAAGGACCTGGCTATGACCAGCTTGGCTCAGGCCATCCAGGATGAGAAGAAGGAGCAGTGGAGGGCAGAGGGACGACAGATGCTCTTCGACGCTAAGAGGGTGAGTGTAACCGACGGGTGGTTAGAGCGTGGGTCTCTTGTATGCACTCAAGACCGTGTTTCAATCTGAGGCAAAACCCAGGCTCGACCATACACACACAAATTAGGTGAAATCAAGCCAATTAAAAAGCATTTTGATAAGAGACCTATTGAATATGCTCTTTGGTCTGCGTGACCACTCCGAGGACTGGTTTTCTGGACACAAGTTTAATTGAGGGTAGACCTGGATGAAAAATCATTCTCAATGGAGATGATCTGTTTTAAGAGTCTTTTAGTCCAGGACTTTCTCTGGGTCTGAGAAACCTGACTTTAATAACCGGGGATGATTTTGACATGAGATGGTGTACTAATGTTTTCAACTGTCCTCTTCTACTGTCCTCTTTGCCTGTCTTCTACTGTCCTCTTTGCCTGTCTTCCACTGTCCTCTTTGCCTGTCTTCCACTGTCCTCTTTGCCTGTCTTCCACTGTCCTCTTTGCCTGTCTTCCACTGTCCTCTTTGCCTGTCTTCCACTGTCCTCTTTGCCTGTCTTCCACCTCAGAACAACGTGGCCATGCTACTGGAGACCAACCGCAGGGAGAGGGTCCACATGGTGACCAACGATGTGAAGAAGAGGCTGGACTACCAGATCGCCCTGCAGACCCTTCACCGCCGCATGGAGCAGGAACACATGGTGAACTGGGTGGAGAAGAACGTTGTCACCAGCATCACCCCCCAGCAGGTGGGTTAAGGATGGGAACATTACATACAGCATCACCCCCTCAGCAGGTGGATTGGGGAACATTACATACAGCATCACCCCCTCAGCAGGTGGGTTAAGGATGGGAACAGCAGGGTGGGTTAAGGATGGGAACATTACATACAGCATCACCCCCCAGCAGGTGGGTTAAGGATGGGAACATTACATACAGCATCACCCCCCAGCAGGTGGGTTAAGGATGGGAACATTACATACAGCATCACCCCCCAGCAGGTGGGTTAAGGATGGGAACACCATCATACAGCAGGTGGGTTAAGGATGGGAACATTACATAGCATCACCCCCCAGCAGGTGGGTTAAGGATGGGAACACCCATCCCCCCAGCAGGTGGGTTAAGGATGGGAACATTACATACAGCATCACCCCCCAGCAGGTGGGTTAAGGATGGGAACATTACATACAGCATCACCCCCCAGCAGGTGGGTTAAGGTGGGTTGGGTTGGGAACACATAAAGCATCACCCCCAGCAGCATCACCCCCCAGCAGGTGGGTTAAGGATGGGAACATTACATACAGCATCACCCCCCAGCAGGTGGGTTGGGGAACATTACATACAGCATCACCCCCCAGCAGGTGGGTTGGGGAACATTACATACAGCAGGTGGGTTAAGGATGGGAACATTACATACCCCCCAGCATGGGTTGGGGAACATTACATACAGCATCACACATTACATACAGCATCACCCCCAGCAGGTGGGTTGGGGAACATTACATACAGCATCACCCCCCAGCAGGTGGGTTGGGGAACATTACATACAGCATCACCCCCCAGCAGGTGGGTTAGGGAACATTACATACAGCATCACCCCCCCAGCAGGTGGGTTAACATTACATACAGCATCACCCCCCAGCAGGTGGGTTGGGGAACATTACATACAGCATCACCCCCCAGCAGGTGGGTTACATACAGCAGGTGGGTTACATTACATACAGCATCACCCCCCAGCAGCAGGTGGGTTAGGGATGGGAAACATTACATACAGCATCACCCCCAGCAGGTGGGTTAGGGATGGGAAACATTACATTACATCACCCCCAGCATGGGTTGGGGAACATTACATACAGCATCACCCCCCAGCAGGTGGGTTAGGGAACATTACACACAGCATCACCCCCCAGCAGGTGGGTTAGGGATGGGAACATTACATACAGCATCACCCCCCAGCAGGTGGGTTAGGGATGGGAGATGGATGGGAACATTACATACTTGACTGGTGTGTGTGTGTGTATTTGTATATATGTATGTATATTTATATATATTTATTATATGCACACACACACATATTATATATATTAGCTGGGAGATGGATGGGGACATTACATACTTGACTGATGTGTCTAGTGGAGAGTTTATACACAGTATGTCTCAGAGGTTCTGTTCTGGTTCTGTTCCACCTCAGACACAACACGTAAGTACGTGAGTCGAGGTGGAACAGAACCTCTGAGACATACTGTGTTTAAACTCTCCACTAGTGGTAGTCACTGTGCCCTGCCATGTTTCTAGTAGGTAGACGGCTTGTTCTCAATACGAACTTGGTAAATGTCGACCGGCGTCTGTTGTATTGATAGGCAATAGAATTACAGCCAAACCCTCTGAAATTCGGTTTATTTAGACTTTTTATATTTATTTTTATTCTTGATTAATTTGACCCTTGACCTTGCTCATGCCTTTCTGTCCGACTAACCCTGTTTTGTTCGTTCCATGTTTCAGGAGAAAGCAAGTATTGCCAAGTGCATCACAGACCTGAAGGTTTTGGCTAAAGTCCAGCAGGCCAAGACTACTGCATAACTCACCACTGTACTGTCTCTAGACCGTCGCCACTCAACCCCCAGCTCGTTGATGGCCACTTTTCATTACAAATCAACTATTTCCTCTTTAACGATATGGTCTGTCTCTTTCCATGTAATGAGTGTATATACACATCGACTGATCATAAAAATAAAAGGTTAATTTTATTCACTAACCTTCTATTTTGTCGTTATTAACCCGGGTGAAAATGCTGTTGATAATATAAGTTGGTTCAAAGCAGCAATCTGGGATTTGTTTCTTAGCAAAATGGCAGCAAGTTGTTATACCAGACACAGTTTGGACAGATTCTTAAGCTGTACTGTAGGTGATATAAAACGGTTTAGGAAATATTGCATAAGAGGTTTTACGCTTATCTCACCACCTATAATCTCTTATCAACAGAACGGCAAGGCATTCCCAAACCTTTGGACTCATAACGTACAAAACCTGCTTTCCATCAAGCCTTTAATGACCCTTATAAAAGCTAGGGCCTGTGATCCCATATGACGCCCTATGTAATGGGCCCTGGTCATAAGTAGTGTACTATAATTTGTGTCCCAAACGACATACTTTATCTGTGGGGCTGGCCGTTCTCCGTCACTGCTGGGACCTGGTCAGGAGTGTGTAATGTTAGCGATGGGAATGTGTTGGGACAGATATCACTACGTAATACAGGACAGACACAAGCTCTGGTTATGTTTCCGATCAACGTGAAATGTTCACCTCACTGAATACACCCTTGCAGGCGGACTTTGACCTTGGCGTTGCCAAGCAGGAAGTCAAGGATAATATTTGTCTCTTTTTTTTTGTACCTGCCGATTGTGTCAGATGCTTGTCTTGGAATATGTATGCCACTATTGGATTATAAGAGGCTTGCTCATGGAACAGTGAACTCAAGAGGACACAGGCTACATTCACAGGTAATAATATTGGACTTCATCTAAAGAAATGCTTAAGAGACTCTGTATATATGTACTGAAATGTCTTAGGTATAAAGATACAGTAATGTGGAAATGCGGGAGAGAACAAGACAGAACAATAAGCTTTGGAATAAAGTTATTAATACACAGAGCATTCGGAAAGTATTCAGACCCCTTCTTATTACACATTTTGTTACATTACAGCCTTGTTCTAAAATTGATGAGAAAAAATAATTTACACACAATACCCCATAATGACAAAGGGGAAAACAGGTTTTTAGAAATGTTTGTAAATGTATTACAAATAAAAATCAGAAATACTTTATTTACATAAGTGTTCAGACAATTTGCTATTGAGCTTAGGTGCATCCTGTTTCCATTGATCGACCTTGATGTTTTCTACAACTTGATTGGAGTCCACCTGTGGTAAATTCTATTGATTGGACATGATTTGGAAAGGCACAAACCTGTCTATATATGGTCACACAGTTGACAGTGCATGTCGGAGCGAAAACCAAGCCATGAGATTGAAGGAATTGTCCGTAGAGCTCTGAAACAGGATTGTGTCAAGGCACAGATCTGGGGAAGGATACTAAAAAATGTCTGCAGGTCCCCAAGAACACAGTGGCCTTCATCGTTCCAAACTGGAAGAAGTTTGGCCGCCTGGCCAAACTGAGCAATCGGTAGAGAAGGGCCTTGTTCAGGAAGGTGACCAAGAACCCAATCATCACTGACAGCACTAGAGTTCTTCTGTGGAGATGGTTGTCCTTCTGGAAGGTTCTCCCATCTTTTAAAACGTATTTACATAAAAAATTACCCCTTTTTCTCTCCAATTTCGTGGTTTCCAATTGGTAGTTACAGTCTTGTCTCATCACTGCAACTCCCATACGGACTCGGGAGAGGCAAAGGTTGAGAGCCATGAGTACTCCGAAACACAACCCAACCAAGCTGCACTGCTTCTTGACACAATGCCCACTTAACCCGGAAGCCAGCCGCACCAATGTATCAGAGGGAAGACCGTGTCAGCGTGCACTGCGCCCGCCACAGGAGTCGCTAGTGCCCGATGGGACAAGGACATCCTAACCCGGACGACGCTGGGCCAATTGTGCACTACCCCATGGGTCTCCCGGTCGGGGCCAGCTGCGACAGAGCCTGGACTCAAACCCAGAATCTCTAGTGGCACAGCTAGCACTGCAATGTCGTGCCTTAGACCACTGTGCCACTTGGGAAGCCTAGGACAACCATCTCTGCAGCACTCCACCAATCAGGCCTTGATGGTAGAGTGGCCAGACGGAAGCCACCCCTCAGTAAAAGGCACATGACAGCCCGCTTGGAGTTTGGCAAAAGTCACCTAAAAGACTCTCAGACCATGAGAAACAAGATTATTTTGTCTGATGAAACCAAGATTGAACTCTTTGGCCTGAATGCCAAGCGTCATGTCTGGAGGAAACCTGGCACCATCCCTACGGTGAAGCATGGTGGTGGCAGCATCATGCTGTGGGGATGTTTTTCAGTGGCAGGGACTGAAAGACTAGTCAGGATCAAGGGAAAGATGAACAGAGCAAAGTACAGAGTGATCCTTGATGAAAACATGCTCCAGAGCGCTCAGGACCTCAGACTGGGGTGAAGGTTCACCTTCCAACAGGACATCGACCCGAAGCACACAGCCAAGACCACGCAGGAGTGGCTTTAGGACAAGTCTCTGAATGTCCATGAGGGGCCCAGACTTGAACCTGATCGAACATCTCTGGAGACCTGAAAATAGCTGTGCAGCGACGCTCCCCACCCAACCTGACAGAGCTTGAGATGATCTGCGAAGAAGAATGGGAGCAAATCCACAAATACAGGTGTGCCAAGCTTGTATCGTCATACCCAAGAAGACTCGAGGCTGTAATCGCTGTCAAATGTGTTTCACCAAAGTACTGAGCAAAGGGTCTGAATACTTATGTAAATGTAACATTTCTGTTTATTTGTAATGAATTAGCTAAAGTTTCTAAAACTGCTTTGTCATTGTTTAGTATTGTGTGTGTTGATAGGTTTTTATTTATTTATCCTTTTTAAAAAGGCAAGTCAGTTAAGGACAAATTCTTATTTACAATGATGGCCTAGGAACAGTGGGTAAACTGCCTTGTTCAAGGGGCAGAACGACAGATTTTTACCTTGTCAGCTCAGGGATTTGATCAAGCAACCTTTCTAACCCAACGCTAGGCCAGCTGCCGCCCCAAAATTGATGAAGGAAGAAAAATGTGGAAAAGTCTACAGGGATTGAATACTTTCTGACTGTGGTGTATACTGCAGTCTGAATTTGTTTAGCTCTGTTACTGAATCAACATTTTTATATTTATTACTGATATCTGTATTAGTAAATATTGATTTTGTGACCACATCTTTTTTTTTTGCCAGTAGGGAAATTGTTTTTATTATCACCTGGAAGGTAGTAAATGTGTTATGAACTGGTTGATATCTTACTGTGGTGTCAGCTACTGTGGTGGTACCTGGCAAGGTGAGCTGGGACTAAGCCTACCTTTTTCTTAGGTCAGTTTCACATACATACAACCCTTTTCAAAGGAGGAAGACTGTCTGCTGACTGAATAGAACATTGAGGTATGTCAGCTGCTGACTGAATAGAACATTGAGGTATGTCAGCTGCTGACTGAATAGAACTGCTGACTGACTAGAACATTGAGGTATGTCAGCAGCTGACTGAATAGAACTGCTGACTGAATAGAACATTGAGGTATGTCAGCTGCTGACTGAATAGAACTGCTGACTGAATAGAACTGCTGACTGAATAGAACTGCTGACTGAATAGAACATTGAGGTATGTCAGCTGCTGACTGAATAGAACATTGAGGTATGTCAGCTGCTGACTGAATAGAACTGCTGACTGAATAGAACATTGAGGTATGTCAGCAGCTGACTGAATAGAACTGCTGACTGAATAGAACATTGAGGTATGTCAGCTGCTGACTGAATAGAACTGCTGACTGAATAGAACATTGAGGTATGTCAGCTGCTGACTGAATAGAACTGCTGACTGAATAGAACATTGAGGTATGTCAGCTGCTGACTGAATAGAACTTCAGGGGTGTCTGACTGAACAGAACATTGAGACTAGTATGTCAGCTGCTGACTGAATAGAACTGCTGACTGAATAGAACATTGAGGTATGTCAGCTGCTGACTGAATAGAACTGCTGACTGAACAGAACATTGAGGTATGTCAGCTGCTGACTGAATAGAACTGCTGACTGAATAGAACATTGAGGTATGTCAGCTGCTGACTGAATAGAACTGCTGACTGAATAGAACATTGAGGTATGTCAGCTGCTGACTGAATAGAACTGCTGACTGAATAGAACATTGAGGTATGTCAGCTGCTGACTGAATAGAACTGCTGACTGAATAGAACATTGAGGTGTGTCAGCTGCTGACTGAATATAACTGCTGACTGAATAGAACATTGAGGTGTGTCAGCTGCTGACTGAATAGAACTGCTGACTGAATAGAACATTGAGGTATGTCAGCTGCTGACTGAATAGAACATTGAGGTGTGTCAGCTGCTGACTGAATAGAACTGCTGACTGAATAGAACATTGAGGTGTGTCAGCTGCTGACTGAATAGAACTGCTGACTGAATAGAACTGCTGACTGAATAGAACATGGAGGTGTGTCAGCTGCTGACTGAATAGAACTGCTGACTGAATAGAACATTGAGGTATGTCAGCTGCTGCCTGAATAGAACATTGAGGTATGTCAGTTGCTGGCTGAAAGAACATTGTGTGTCAGCTGCTGACTGAATAGAACATTGAGGTGTGTCAACTGCTGACTGAATAGAACTGCTGACTGAATAGAACATTGAGGTATGTCAGCTGCTGACTGAATAGAACATTGAGGTATGTCAGTTGCTGGCTGAAAGAACATTGTGTGTCAGCTGCTGACTGAATAGAACATTGAGGAATGTCAGCTGCTGACTGAATAGAACATTGAGGTATGTCAGCTGCTGACTGAATAGAACATTGAGGTGTGTCAGCTGCTGACTGAATACAACATTGAGGTGTGTCAGCTGCTGACTGAATAGAACTGCTGACTGAATAGAACATTGAGGTATGTCAGCTGCTGACTGAATAGAACATTGAGGTATGTCAGCTGCTGACTGAATAGAACATTGAGGTGTCACTGGCTGAATAGAACATTGAGGTGTGTCAGCTGCTGACTGACTAGAATAGAACTGCTGACTGAATAGAACTGCTGACTGAATAGAACATGGAGGTGTGTCAGCTGCTGACTGAATAGAACTGCTGACTGAATAGAACATTGAGGAATGTCAGCTGCTGACTGAATAGAACATTGAGGTATGTCAGCTGCTGACTGAATAGAACATTGAGGTGTGTCAGCTGCTGACTGAATACAACATTGAGGTGTGTCAGCTGCTGACTGAATAGAACTGCTGACTGAATAGAACATTGAGGTATGTCAGCTGCTGACTGAATACAACATTGAGGTATGTCAGCTGCTGACTGAATAGAACATTGAGGTGTGTCAGCTGCTGACTGAATAGAACTGCTGACTGAATAGAACATTGAGGTGTGTCAGCTGCTGACTGAATAGAACTGCTGACTGAATGTCACTGCTGACTGAATAGAACATTGAGGTATGTCTGACTGAATAGAACATTGAGGTATGTCAGCTGCTGACTGAATAGAACTGCTGACTGAATAGAACATTGAGGTGTGTCAGCTGCTGGCTGAAAGAACATTGTGTGTCAGCTGCTGACTGAATAGAACATTGAGGAATGTCAGCTGCTGACTGAATAGAACATTGAGGTATGTCAGCTGCTGACTGAATAGAACTGCTGACTGAACAGAACATTAAGGTATGTCAGCTGCTGACTGAATAGAACTGCTGACTGAATAGAACATTGAACATTGAGGTATGTCAGCTGCTGACTGAATAGAACCGCTGACTGAATAGAACATTGAGGTGTGTCAGCTGCTGACTGAATAGAACTGCTGACTGAACAGAACATTAAGGTATGTCAGCTGCTGACTGAATAGAACATTGAGGTATGTCAGCTGCTGACTGAATAGAACATTGAGGTGTGTCAGCTGCTGACTGAATAGAACTGCTGACTGAATAGAACATTGAGGTGTGTCAGCTGCTGACTGAATAGAACTGCTGACTGAATAGAACTGCTGACTGAATAGAACATGGAGGTGTGTCAGCTGCTGACTGAATAGAACTGCTGACTGAATAGAACATTGAGGTATGTCAGCTGCTGCCTGAATAGAACATTGAGGTATGTCAGTTGCTGGCTGAAAGAACATTGTGTGTCAGCTGCTGACTGAATAGAACATTGAGGTGTGTCAGCTGCTGACTGAATAGAACTGCTGACTGAATAGAACATTGAGGTATGTCAGCTGCTGACTGAATAGAACATTGAGGTATGTCAGTTGCTGGCTGAAAGAACATTGTGTGTCAGCTGCTGACTGAATAGAACATTGAGGAATGTCAGCTGCTGACTGAATAGAACATTGAGGTATGTCAGCTGCTGACTGAATAGAACATTGAGGTGTCAGTCTGACTGCTGCTGACTGAATAGAACATTGAGGTGTGTCAGCTGCTGACTGAATAGAACTGCTGACTGAATAGAACATTGAGGTGTGTCAGCTGCTGACTGAATAGAACTGCTGACTGACTAGAACATAGAACAGCTGCTGACTGAATAGAACATTGAGGTGTGTCAGCTGCTGACTGAATAGAACATTGCTGTGAATAGAACTGCTGACTGAATAGAACATTGAGGTGTGTCAGCTGCTGACTGAATAGAACTGCTGACTGAATAGAACATTGAGGAATGTCAGCTGCTGACTGAATAGAACATTGAGGTATGTCAGTGCTGACTGAAAGAACATTGTGTGTCAGCTGCTGACTGAATACAACATTGAGGTGTGTCAGCTGCTGACTGAATAGAACTGCTGACTGAATAGAACATTGAGGTATGTCAGCTGCTGACTGAATAGAACATTGAGGTGTGTCAGCTGCTGACTGAATAGAACTGCTGACTGAATAGAACATTGAGGTGTGTCAGCTGCTGACTGAATAGAACATGACTGAATAGAACTGTACTGAATAGCTGCTGACTGAATAGAACATGGAGGTGTGTCAGCTGCTGACTGAATAGAACTGCTGACTGAATAGAACATTGAGGTATGTCAGCTGCTGACTGAATAGAACATTGAGGTATGTCAGTTGCTGGCTGAAAGAACATTGTGTGTCAGCTGCTGACTGAATAGAACATTGAGGTATGTCAGCTGCTGACTGAATAGAACTGCTGACTGAATAGAACATTGAGGTGTGCTGACTGAATAGAACATTGAGGTGTGTCAGTTGCTGGCTGAAAGAACATTGTGTGTCAGCTGCTGACTGAATAGAACATTGAGGAATGTCAGCTGCTGACTGAATAGAACATTGAGGTATGTCAGCTGCTGACTGAATAGAACATTGAGGTATGTCAGCTGCTGACTGAATATAACTGCTGACTGAATAGAACATTGAGGTGTGTCAGCTGCTGACTGAATACAACAGAACATTGAGGTGTGTCAGCTGCTGACTGAATAGAACTGCTGACTGGCTGAAAGAACATTGTGTGTCAGCTGCTGACTGAATAGAACATTGAGGAATGTCAGCTGCTGACTGAATAGAACATTGAGGTATGTCAGCTGCTGACTGAATAGAACATTGAGGTATGTCAGCTGCTGACTGAATATAACTGCTGACTGAATAGAACATTGAGGTGTGTCAGCTGCTGACTGAATACAACATTGAGGTATGTCAGCTGCTGACTGAATAGAACATTGAGGTGTGTCAGCTGCTGACTGAATAGAACTGCTGACTGAATAGAACATTGAGGTATGTCAGCTGCTGACTGAATAGAACATTGAGGTATGTCAGCTGCTGACTGAATAGAACATTGAGGTATGTCAGCTGCTGACTGAATAGAACATTGAGGTATGTCAGCTGCTGACTGAATAGAACATTGAGGTATGTCAGCTGCTGACTGAATAGAACATTGAGGTGTGTCAGCTGCTGACTGAATAGAACATTGAGGTGTGCTGACTGAATAGAACATTGAGGTGTGTCAGCTGCTGACTGAATAGAACATTGAGGTGTGTCAGCTGCTGACTGAATAGAACATTGAGGTGTGCTGACTGAATAGAACATTGAGGTGTGCTGACTGAATACAACATTGAGGTATGTCAGCTGCTGACTGAATAGAACTGCTGACTGAATAGAACTGCTGACTGAATAGAACTGCTGACTGAATAGAACATTGAGGTGTGTCAGCTGCTGACTGAATAGAAGAGGTCTTGACCTTTTTTTTACAAGCCTTTTATCAGTCTATTTGTATTGCTGTCCAAATGTTCTGCGACGGGAATGATGAGACCTGAAATATTACTTTGATTTCTATCTATGACAATCACTTCACATTTCAAGAATTACTTCATTCATGATTTGCTCTCTTGTCAACATGTTTATCTGAGCTATTTCACCTTGAAAACCCCTTAACCATTCACCTGTTGTATGGGATATGTACTGGTGTGTGAACAGAGGTGATAGCATGGTTTTATATTATTTATCCTTGGTAGTGATTAACTAGTGTCTGACTGATGCAAAGTGTATGTGTAACTTCTTGGTTTCCTTTTGACTAAGTCAGCAGAATTGGCACATTTCTGGATTCCTAATAAATGTTGGCTTGTAAGACTGATCACTCAGTCAGAAATAAAGGTGTGTGTGTGTGTGTGTGTGTGTGTGTGTGTGTGTGTGTGTGTGTGTGTGTGTGTGTGTGTGTGTGTGTGTGTGTGTGTGTGTGTGTGTGTGTGTGTGTGTGATCTTCTATAGAACTAGAGCTGAATGATCATCATTCTGTGACTCGTGGTACTTCTGTTCTCTATGGCTGGTTCCCTGTACATCTCTGACCTGACCTGTGATCAAAGCAGGCCACGATCACACACCTGTTTCACCTGCTGATACACTACCATGACCTTTGCCCTTTGCAGATTGGTGACGTCACGATTCAAAAAAGAAATAAAAAATGTTCAGGAATAATAGCGTGCCGTTTCCCTCTCAACCAAGGTACAGTATACACTTGTATTCTCACCGTCTTGATTATTAAGTGTTTTTTTTTTTTTACTTTTATTTTACTAGGCAAGTCAGTTAAGAACAAATTCTTATAGCAGAGATCCGTTCAAGGAAAGACAGTAGTGATACGATCAGCCTCCTTATATATCATGGGCGTCCTCAGGAAACGGACTGTATATAAACCACACACTCCCTTTTGATATATATTTTTTTAAATTTTACCTTTTTTTACTAGGCAAGTCAGTCAAGAACAAATTCTTATTTTCACGGCCTAGGAACAGTGGGTTAACTGCCTGTTCAGGGGCAGAACGACAGATTTGTACCTTGTCAGCTCGGGGATTTGAACTTGCAACCTTCTGGTTACTAGTCCAAAGCTCTAACCACTAGGCTACCCTACCCTGCCGCCTCTACACTCTAACCACTAGGCTACCCTGCCGCCTCTACACTCTAACCACTAAGCTAACCTGCCGCCTCCACACTCTAACCACTAGGCTACCCTGCCGCCTCTACACTCTAACCACTAGGCTACCCTGCAGCCCCAAACGATACATTTATATTTGAGTGGCAATCGTAACACTTCCTTTTAGTGTTAGTTGATCGAAACATTGCTAACATACTGCACTCTACAGATGCTTGTTGATCTAGTGTCAGATGACAAACAAGTAATGTTGTATTGGCCTGTGAGTACACTGCAGAGTTAGTAATGGGTGTGTGTTGTAGAGGGCTCCCTCAGGAGGGTCCCCTCTCTCAGAGGTCCAGTATGACCAGACCCAGTGCCAAGTCCATATACAGTAAGTTCATGGTTCACACCTCCAATCATGTTTACCACTAAGCCTATTGGTTCAATTCAATCTTTCAGTATGCGCTAAGTAAATTGGTTTAATTCAATCTTTCAGTAAGCGCTGGGCCTAATGGTTAAATTCAATCTTTCAGTATGCGCTAAGTAAATTGGTTTAATTCAATCTTTCAGTAAGCGCTGGGCCTAATGGTTAAATTCAATCTTTCAGTAAGCGCTGGGCCTAATGGTTAAATTCAATCTTTCAGTGCAAAGGAAGGAGTATTCTGAAACGATGAACAAACAACCCGACAACTTTCAGTACAGGGTGGAGGTAAGGTTAAATTATGAACATGCAGATTGAAATGTATTGTGGTGGCTCTTGTATGATTATCTGTCATGTAGAAGAAGAGTCATTGTCTCCCTATAACTTCGCTTAACACCACCTGTCTCACATTCTATCCTAGCACCTGTTTACGTGTGAGTTGGACGGCCAGGAGGTGCGCAACTTGGATGATTGTGTGACCAGGCTGCATAGGCTGGAGGCTAAGGGCCGTGTCTGGGGGCAGGAGGTGATCCTGGAGGTTCAGGGAGGATACCTTCAGCTCAACGACATCGAGACCAAGGTAGCCAACCTGTCACCTGTCTCTAGACAACGTACAACGTATCTATTGTTGTTTGTATATGGAGACCAAGATACTGTCTCTGTAATAGATGCACTGTCAGTTAACAGACATGTCAGTCTATTGTACGCCTGTGTCTGTATTGTTCCTGTCTGTGTCGAATGCTGGTGACAAACAACACTCATATCCTTTGGAGATCAAAGTTAATTTCCCTTTATTCATATGTGTACTGTAGAGGGGGATGGGTTTGGAACACCATAATGATGTCAATTAGAAATACAGTGATATTGGGTATTGTATAACTTGTATTAACTTGACCTCATCGGTGTCCAGGCAATCTCATGAAGTCATGCTGTGTGACTTTTCCCCACGTTCACATGCTAGGAAACTCTGACGTTTCCGACTTGCTACAACGGACTGGTTGTAGTTTTACAAGTGCTGCTTTCGACCAGCTAGCAAGTTTCAGAGTTCCCACTAGCACGTAAATGCGGCATAAGTTCTCTCTACAGGCAGAGTCGGTGCCTCTGGGAAGTGTAGTTCAGACCAAGGCTGTGTTGGACACTTGTGCCTACAACTCCCTGCTCACCTTCTCCCTACCCCTCTTTTCTCTCTACAGGCAGAGCTGGAGTATGTGTCTCTGGGAAGTGTAGTCCAGACCAAGGCTGTGTTGGACACTTGTGCCTACAACTCCCTGCTCACCTTCTCCCTACCCCTCTGTTCTCTCTACAGGCAGAGCTGGAGTATGTGTCTCTGGGAAGTGTAGTCCAGACCAAGGCTGTGTTGGACACTTGTGCCTACAACTCCCTGCTCACCTTCTCCCTACCCCTCTGTTCTCTCTACAGGCAGAGCTGGAGTATGTGTCTCTGGGAAGTGTAGTCCAGACCAAGGCTGTGTTGGACACTCCTACAACTCCCTGCTCACCTTCTCCCTACCCCTCTGTTCTCTCTACAGGCAGAGCTGGAGTATGTGTCTCTGGGAAGTGTAGTTCAGACCAAGGCTGTGTTGGACACCTGTGCCTACAACTCCCTACTCACCTTCTCCCTACCCCTCTGTTCTCTCTACAGGCAGAGCTGGAGTATGTGTCTCTGGGAAGTGTAGTCCAGACCAAGGCTGTGTTGGACACTTGTGCCTACAACTCCCTGCTCACCTTCTCCCTACCCCTCTGTTCTCTCTACAGGCAGAGCTGGAGTATGTGTCTCTGGGAAGTGTAGTCAGACCAAGGCTGTGTTGGACACTTGTGCCTACAACTCCCTCACTCACCTTCTCCCTACCCCTCTGTCTCTCTACAGGCAGAGCTGGAGTATGTGTCTCTGGGAAGTGTAGTTCAGACCAAGGCTGTGTTGGACACTTGTGCCTACAACTCCCTGCTCACTGTTATGGTCCAGGAACGCAACAGACGCATCCCTCAAGTCTTTATGTTCCAGTGTGAGGGTCACTGCACATGGACATGTTACAGATTCCACCAGCCTAGTCAGATTCCACCAGGGTTACAGATTCCACCAGGACATGTTAGTAGACTGCACATGGACATGTTACAGATTCAGATTCCACCAGCCTAAGGTCACTGCACATGGACATGTTACAGATTCCACCAGCCTAGGGTCACTGCACATGGACATGTTACAGATTTCACTATAACCTCAGCTACAACCTACAAGTTACAGATTTCACTATAACCTCAGCTACAACCTACAAGTTACAGATTTCACCATAACCTCAGCTAAAAGTTAATAAACAGATGCCTATTTTTGTTTGGGTAGAGATGTGAAGTGTGTTTCATCCCACTATCTAACTCTGGGGAAAATATCAGTGAACGAATGGACGTAATATTTCTTAACCTTTTGGTAGGAGAATATCTTGGATAATCAGGGCTGGAATTAGCTAAAAAAATAAAAAATAAAAATCACTTAGAATGAAAAATTTCACCACTGTGAAAATAGCAAGATTTCAGCTCATAGTACCATTTATGTATTTAGTCATGTCAAAATGATTTCACATTGTGGGACCTGTGCTCCATGAGTTCCTCCTCAACCTCTATTCCATCCCCTGGATGTAGTGGTGTAGTGTATAAGTTATCCCGAGACCGAATGGTGCTGTCTGTCCCTCTAGGCAGAACCCATCAGAGACCTGGACAAGGCTGTCCAACACAGTGCTAATTCTCCACCTGTTGTCACCTAGCAGTGTCTTAATGAGACTAACCTGTGTAAATAGGAGATTGTTCTGTCTGTTCCTTTAGGCAGAGCATATCAGAGAAGACCTGGACAGGGCTGTCCAACACAGTGCTAATGCTCCTCCTCCTGAACCTCGCAGAGAACCAAGCAGACACCAGTATCAGACATCAGACACACACACACACACACACACACACACACACACACACACACACACACACACACACACACACACACACACACACCCTAAACCTCTCTCTTTCTCAGGAGTAATATGGAGAACATCATCGGTCAACAGGCGAATGGGAATGGCTTCTGGCCCATTGGTCCTGCTCCTCCCATGATGCTGCAGGAGAGGACCCCTCCTCCCCCTGACCGCACCGCCCCGGTGTACAACAACAGAAATGGCAGGGACTATGGTCAGTCTTTAGCTTTGTCTGAAAAGTTTACAAGGCGTCAAATCTTTGATTCCTCCTGTCCTTGATTCCTCCTTTCCTTGATTCCTCCTGTCCTTGATTCCTCCTTTCCTTGATTCCTCCTGTCCTTGATTCCTCCTTTCCTTGATTCCACCTTTCCTTGATTCCTCCTTTCCTTGACTCCACCTTTCCTTGATTCCTCCTGTCCTTGATTCATCTTGTCCTTGATTCCTCCATTCCTTGACTCCCTTTGCATTAAAGGAGAGGTGCCAAGGTCTCTCCCTTCAGACTTTCTCCTCCAATGAGTTTGGAGAAGGTTGGCAAGGATTTTCCTTTTATGCTTCACTACAACAATGGAGTTTAATGCCGGAAGTTGAGATCTGTCTTTATCCGTGTGTGTTTCCAGAGAGCTTCCCTCCCCCTCCAGTCTACAGCCCACTACAGGAGCCCCTGCACAGTCCGGATGTATACGGAGGGTTACAGCAGTACGGAGCTAGAGACCAAGAGCCTCGCCAACCCCAGCCTCAATACACTGACACAGAGAGGAATGTGGTCAGTACTGTGTCTGTACCCAACACAACACCCTAACCCCTCACCGCCAGCCTCAGCCCCAAATACACTGACACTCAGAGAGGAATGTGGTCAGTACCATGTCACCCCCCAGCCTCAGACCCAGCCTCACCCTCAGACCCAGCCTCACCCTCAGACCCAGCCTCACCCTCTGACTCAGCCTCACCCTCAGACCCAGCCTCACCCTCAGACCCAGCCTCAGACCCAGCCTCACCCCCAGACCCAGCCTCACCCTCAGACCCAGCCTCAGACCCAGCCTCACCCTCAGACCCAGTCTCACCCCCAGACCCAGTCTCACCCTCAGACCCAGCCTCAGACCCAGTCAGACCCAGCCTCAGACCCAGCCTCACCCCCAGACCAAGCATCAGACCCAGTCTCACCCCAGACCAAGCATCACCCCCAGACCCAGTCTCACCCCCAGACCCAGTCTCACCCCCAGACCAAGCATCACCCCCAGACCCAGTCTCACCCCCAGACCAAGCCTCACCCCCAGACCAAGCATCACCCCCAGACCAAGCATCACCCCCAGACCAACCCCCAGACAGTCTCACCCCCCCAGTCTCACCCCCAGACCAAGCATCACCCCCAGACCCAGCTCATCTCACCCCCAAGCATCCCAGACCCAGTCTCACCCCCAGACCCAGTCTCACCCCCAGACCCAGTCTCACCCCCAGACCAAGCATCAGACCAAGCATCACCCCCAGACCAAGCATCACCCCCAGACCAAGCATCACCCCCAGACCCACATCACCCCCAGACCCAGTCTCACCCCCAGACCCAGTCTCAGACCCAGCCTCACCCTCAGACCCACCCTCACCCTCTGACCCAGCCTCACCCTCAGACCCAGCCTCACCCTCTGACCCAGCCTCACCCTCAGACCCAGCCTCACCCTCAAACCCAGCCTCAGACCAAGCATCACCCCCAGACCCAGTCTCACCCCCAGACCCACCCTCAGACCCAGCCTCACCCAGACCCACCTCACCCTCTGACCCAGCCTCACCCTCAGACCCAGCCTCACCCTCAGACCCAGCCTCACCCTCTGACCCAGCCTCACCCTCAGACCCAGCCTCACCCTCAGACCCAGCCTCACCCTCAGACCCAGCCTCACCCTCAGACCCAGCCTCACCCTCTGACTCAGCCTCACCCTCAGACCCAGCCTCACCCTCAGACCCAGCCTCACCCTCAGACCCAGCCTAACCCTCTGACTCAGCCTAACCCTCTGACTCAGCCTAACCCTCTGACCCAGCCTAACCCTCTGACTCAGCCTAACCCTCTGACTCAGCCTAACCCTCTGACCCAGCCTCACCGTCTGACCCAGACTCACCGTCTGACCCAGCCTCACCCTCTGACCCAGCCTAACCCTCTGACCCAGCCTAACCCTCTGACTCAGCCTAACCCTCTGACTCAGCCTAACCCTCTGACTCAGCCTCACCCTCAGACCCTAGCCTGTTATACCATACTTTAAGTGCATTGTTATGTCTGGTTAAACCAGGCCATCTGTTCCCTAACCTGTTATACCAGACTTTAAGTGCAATTCTGTTTGGACTCCCAGCTACACATTTTAGAGTACATTTAAAAGTGTTTCTCAGTCATTCGATGTTCGTACATTATTTGTCTGTGTAGGAAATTTTAAACCATGTGCTGAACGACTTGGAGCTCTTCATGGGGAAAGTAGCTGCTCCTAATGAAGAGAAGAACAACAAGAAGAAAAAGAAGAAGAAAAGCTCAAAGCCAAATGGTGATTTAAGTCAAATTTATCTCCAATCAACGTGGGAAACACTGGTCCCAGATCTGTTTGTAGCCAGTTAGCCTGGTCCCAGACCTGTTTGTTGACAGTTAGCCTGGTCCCAGACCTGTTTGTTGCCAGTTAGCCTGGTCCCAGATCTGTTTGTTTGCAGTTAGCCTGGTCCCAGACCTGTTTGTTGGCAGTTAGCCTGGACCCAGACCTGTTTGTTGCCAGTTAGCCTGGTCCCAGACCTGTTTGTTGACAGTTAGCCTGGTCCCAGACCTGTTTGTTGACAGTTAGCCTGGTCCCAGATCTGTTTGTTTGCAGTTAGCCTGGTCCCAGATCTGTTTGTTGCCAGTTAGCCTGGTCCCAGACCTGTTTGTTGACAGTTAGCCAGGTCCCAGACCTGTTTGTTGCTAGTTAGCCTGGTCCCAGACCTGTTTGTTGACAGTTTGCCTGGTCCCAGACCTGTTTGTAGCCAGTTAGCCTGGTCCCAGAACCGTTTGTAGCCAGTTAGCCTGGACCCCGATCTGTTTGTAGCCAGTTAGCCTGGTCCCCGATCTGTTTGTTGACAGTTAGCCTGGTCCCAGACCTGTTTGTTGACAGTTAGCCTGGTCCCAGACCTGTTTGTTGACAGTTAGCCTGGTCCCAGACCTGTTTGTTGACAGTTAGCCTGGTCCCAGACCTGTTTGTTGACAGTTAGCCTGGTCCCAGACCTGTTTGTTGCCAGTTAGCCTGGTCCCAGACCTGTTTGTTGCCAGTTTGCCTGGTCCCAGACCTGTTTGTTGACAGTTAGCCTGGTCCCAGATCTGTTTGTTGACAGTTAGCCTGGTCCCAGACCTGTTTGTTGACAGTTAGCCTGGTCCCAGACCTGTTTGTTGACAGTTAGCCTGGTCCCAGACCTGTTTGTAGCCAGTTAGCCTGGTCCCAGACCTGTTTGTTGACAGTTAGCCTGGTCCCAGACCTGTTTGTTTCCAGTTAGCCTGGTCCCAGACCTGTTTGTTGACAGTTAGCCTGGTCCCAGACCTGTTTGTTGACAGTTAGCCTGGTCCCAGATCTGTTTGTTTGCAGTTAGCCCGGTCCCAGATCTGTTTGTTGCCAGTTAGCCTGGTCCCAGATCTGTTTGTTGCCAGTTAGCCTGGTCCCAGACCTGTTTGTTGCCAGTTAGCCTGGTCCCAGACCTGTTTGTAGCCAGTTAGCCTGGTCCCCGATCTGTTTGTAGCCAGTTAGCCTGGTCCCAGACCTGTTTGTTGACAGTTAGCCTGGTCCCAGACCTGTTTGTTGACAGTTAGCCTGGTCCCAGACCTGTTTGTTGCTAGTTAGCCTGGTCCCAGACCTGTTTGTTGACAGTTTGCCTGGTCCCAGACCTGTTTGTAGCCAGTTAGCCTGGTCCCAGAACCTGTTTGTTGCCAGTTAGCCTGGACCCAGATCTGTTTGTTGCCAGTTAGCCTGGTCCCCGATCTGTTTGTTGACAGTTAGCCTGGTCCCAGACCTGTTTGTTGACAGTTAGCCTGGTCCCAGACCTGTTTGTTGACAGTTAGCCTGGTCCCAGATCTGTTTGTTGACAGTTAGCCTGGTCCCAGACCTGTTTGTTGACAGTTAGCCTGGTCCCAGACCTGTTTGTTGCCAGTTTGCCTGGTCCCAGACCTGTTTGTTGACAGTTAGCCTGGTCCCAGACCTGTTTGTTGACAGTTAGCCTGGTCCCAGACCTGTTTGTAGCCAGTTAGCCTGGTCCCAGACCTGTTTGTTGACAGTTAGCCTGGTCCCAGACCTGTTTGTTGACAGTTAGCCTGGTCCCAGACCTGTTTGTTGACAGTTAGCTTGGTCCCAGACCTGTTTGTTGACAGTTAGCCTGGTCCCAGATCTGTTTGTTGCCAGTTAGCCTGGTCCCAGACCTGTTTGTTGCCAGTTAGCCTGGTCCCAGATCTGTTTGTAGCCAGTTAGCCTGGTCCCAGA
The DNA here is from genome assembly GCF_036934945.1 of Oncorhynchus masou masou. NCBI lineage: Eukaryota > Metazoa > Chordata > Actinopteri > Salmoniformes > Salmonidae > Oncorhynchus > Oncorhynchus masou. The sequence continues at coordinate 7,235,057 of NC_088229.1, read as the reverse complement.
TCTGTTTATTGCCAGTTAGCCTGGTCCCAGACCTGTTTGTTGCCAGTTTGCCTGGTCCCAGACCTGTTTGTTGACAGTTAGCCTGGTCCCAGATCTGTTTGTTGACAGTTAGCCTGGTCCCAGACCTGTTTGTTGACAGTTAGCCTGGTCCCAGATCTGTTTGTTGACAGTTAGCCTGGTCCCAGACCTGTTTGTAGCCAGTTAGCCTGGTCCCAGACCTGTTTGTTGACAGTTAGCCTGGTGCCAGACCTGTTTGTGCTCTTGCCAACTCCATTACAGTTAATGTCGAGCCAAACATGACAATGAGTGTTTGGAAATTAGCCCAGGCCAGGAAACACTAGTGTAAAGGACTGATGCATCAGGCTATAGATGAACACCACAACTGACTTAATGTTGAGGCCAGGAAACACTAGGGTAAAGTACTGATGCATCAGGCTATCCCAGGTTTGAACACCACAACTGACTTATTGCTGAGGCCCAGATCTGTTTGTTGACCAGGAAAACTAGGGTAAAGGACTGATGTTGCATCAGGCTATAGGTGAACACCACAACTGACTTAATGTTGAGGCCAGGAAACACTAGGGTAAAGGACTGATGCATCAGGCTATAGACAGTGAACACCACAACTGACTTAATGCTGAGGCCAGGAAACACTTAGCCTGGTAAAGGACTGATGCATCAGGCTGGTCCCAGGTGAACACCACAACTGACTTAATGCTGAGGCCAGGAAACACTAGGGTAAAGGACTGATGCTCTGCAGAAATATTTTTAACAGATTTGCTTGAGTTTCTATACTGGAAAATAATAATTTGTCTATTTCTCTAGCTGACAACTTGCCACATTGGGAGGAGTTTGTCGTCTGTCTTCAGAAAATCAAGTATGGATTCAACCTGCTGGTATGTGTTTACCTCCTATCAAAAATCATACGATGTCAGACGTTCACTTGAACTAAGTGTTGGTGTAATTAACCTCAGGTTTTCTATAATTTCATGTCATTAATCAGACATAATGGTATTATCATAGTACCTGCAAATAAAGTATGCTGTTGAATTACTCCAGTAAACACTCAGGGGTTTAGTTTCCTAGGCTGTGTTTGAAACTCAACTGACTTAATGCAGTACCATTGCAACACAGCCCATTATTGCTGAACTGAAAAAAAAACTGGAATGTGTGGCCAGGAAACATTGGTTCTCAGGCTATAGATGCTGAGTATGCACACTAGGGTAAAGCCATTGATGTCAGGCTATAGTTACAGGGAAAGCTGAATGGAGAGATCCAGAAACACTAGGGTAAAGCTGACTTTGTCCACATTCTCTTCTCCACTCTGGGCATGGTGAGCATCTGTCTGTAGCACCAAGCAGCACAGGGAAAAGAAGGATATGGGACCACAACTGACTTAATGTTAGGCTACTCCTGGACTGATTCATTTGCCTTTTAATTCAAGAGTAGGCTTGAAGCTAGAATCCTTCATTGAAACAATAACAAAGCAGATACCCCTACTCTGTTTTGGTTAAAAGCTGAGGGATGTGGGCCTGGAGAAATACAACCACTATCAGACTTAATGAGGCCAGGAAACACTGCATTCCACAACTGACTTAATGCTGAGGCCAGGAAACACTAGGGTAAAGGACTGATGGATAGAGCTATGGATGCAAGGACTGACCATCCATGATATCAACATTATAGTTATAACCATGTTATGAGGCTATATAGGACCATCCATGATATCAACATTATAGTTATAACCATGTTATGAGGCTATACAGGACTGACCATGATATCAACATTATAGTTATAACCATGTTATGAGGCTATACAGGACTGACCATCCATGATATCAACATTATAGTTATAACCATGTTATGAGGGTATGCAGGACTGACCATCCATGATATCAACATTGTAGTTATAACCATGTTATGAGGCTATAAAGGACTGACCATCCATGATATCACATCTGTTCTAGTTATAACCATGTAATGAGGCTATACAGGACTGACCATGATATCGACATAGTTATAATCATGTTATGAAACTATAACAGGACCATCGATGATATCAACATTATAGTTATAACCATGATTCATGGATAGGCTATATAGGACCATCCATGATATCAACATTATAGTTATAACCATGTTATGAGGCTATATAGGACCATCCATGATATCAACATTATAGTTATAACCATGTTATGAGGCTATACAGGACTGGACAACATTATAGTTATAACCATGTTATGATATACAGGACTGACCATGATATCAACATTATAGTTATAACCATGTTATGAGGCTATATAGGACTGACCATCCATGATATCAACATTATAGTTATAACCATGTTATGAGGGTATACAGGACCATCCATGATATCAACATTGTAGTTATAACCATGTTATGAGGCTATAAAGGACTGACCATCCATGATATCACACGTTCTAGTTATAACCATGTAATGAGGCTATATAGGACCATCCATGATATCAACATTATAGTTATAACCATGTTATGAGGCTATACAGGACTGCCATGATATCGACATAGTTATAACCATGTTATGAGGCTATATAGGACCATCGATGATATCAACATTATAGTTATAACCATGTTATGAGGCTATATAGGACCATCCATGATATCAACATTATAGTTATAACCATGTTATGAGGCTATACAGGACTGCCATGATATCGACATAGTTATAACCATGTTATGAGGCTATATAGGACCATCCATGATATCAACATTATAGTTATAACCATGTTATGAGGCTATATAGGACCATCCATGATATCAACATTATAGTTATAACCATGTTATGAGGCTATACAGGACTGACCATCCATGATATCAACATTATAGTTATAACCATGTTATGAGGCTATACAGGACTGACCATCCATGATATCAACATTATAGTTATAACCATGTTATGAGACTATACTTATTTTTTTTTTTACATGTACATTATTTAAAAACATTGGAGTAAAACAAACTTATATTTTGGGTTCTGATGGGGGACAACAGTTGAACTAAGCTCATGAGGCATTTATAAATAATATTCTTCAAGAATGAATGGGAAAATCTCATTTAATTCCTAAGATCCGAAAATGGATGTAGGAGACTGTCCGGTAAACCTGTCCCACAGTGTTTAGATATTTGGATGACTCATTCCTCCCTCCTGTCATTGTCTCTATTCCAGTTGGTGTGCCACTACCCCCCTGACCTGCCCCCCTCTGTCCTGACCCCCTTGCTAACAGAGCCAGCACTCATCTTGCTTAGCCAAGTGGTCACCCCAGAGGAGGACCAGAAATGGAGGGCCCTGGGAGACTCCTGGAACATCCCCAGGTAAACTACCCTTAGTACCCCATAACCACTTCCTGAGTGCCCCTATTCCCCCTACCTGACTACTCCTAACCACTAACTAACACAACCTGTTCTGGAGCGCCCTGCTAGCTGGTAGACAACTGGAACATACCCAGGTATCCCAACGAGCTCTGGAGACCCCTCTGCTTTCCTAAGTAGCTCTATTCCAACCCAAAGTATCATCTATCCCTTTCCGTAGTACCCCTAACTAACTAACTAACTAGGTACCCCTATCTCTTTCCTTAATACCCCTAACTAACTAACTAGGTACCCCTATCTCTTTCCGTAGTACCCCTAACTAACTAACTAGGTACCCCTATCTCTTTCCTTAGTACCCCTAACTAACTAACTAGGTACCCCTATCCCTTTCCGTAGTACCCCTAACTAACTAACTAGGTACCCCTATCTCTTTCCTTAGTACCCCTAACTAACTAACTAGGTACCCCTATATCTTTCCTTAGTACCCCTAACTAACTAACTAGGTACCCTTATACCTTTCCTTAGTACCCCTAAATAACTAACTAGGTACCCCTATCTCTTTCCTTAGTACCCCTAACTAACTAACTAGGTACCCCTATCTCTTTCCGTAGTACCCCTAACTAACTAGGCACCCCTATCTCTTTCCTTAGTACCCCTAACTAACTAACTAGGTACCCCTATACCTTTCCTTAGTACCCCTATCTCTTTCCTTAGTACCCTTAACTAACTAACTAGGTACCCCTATCTCTTTCCCCTAGTACCCCTAACTAACTAACTAGGTACCCCTATCTCTTTCCTTAGTACCCCTAACTAACTAACTAGGTACCCCTATCTCTTTCCTTAGTACCCCTAACTAACTAACTAGGTACCCCTATCTCTTTCCTTAGTACCCCTAACTAACTACCCCTATCTCTTTCCTTAGTACCCCTAACTAACTAACTAGGTACCCCTATCTCTTTCCGTAGTACCCCTAACTAACTAACTAGGTACCCCTATCTCTTTCCGTACCCCTACCCCCCTATCTCTTTCCGTAGTACCCCTAACTAACTAACTAGGTACCCCTATCTCTTTCCTTAGTACCCCTAACTAACTAACTAGGTACCCCTATCTCTTTCCGTAGTACCCCTATCTCTTTCCGTAGTACCCCTAACTAACTAACTAGGTACCCCTATCTCTTTCCTTAGTACCCCTAACTAACTAACTAGGTACCCCTATCTCTTTCCTTAGTACCCCTAACTAACCAATTAGGTACCCCGATCTCTTTCCTTAGTACCCCTAACTAACTAGGTACCCCTATCTCTTTCCTTAGTACCCCAGCCTCTAACTAACTGGACCAGCTGTGAAGGCTCCTGGGTGACACCCGGAGCATACCCATGTATGGCTGCCCTTAGACACCCCTCCAAATGTAGTGGATTTGGCTATTTCAGCCACACCTGTTGCTGACAGGTGTATAAAATCGAGCACACAGCCATGCAATCTCCATAGACAAACATTGGCAGTAGAATCGCTTTACTGAAGAGCTCAGTGACTTTGAATGTTGCACTGTCATTGGATACCACCTTTCCAACAAGTCAGTTCATCAAATTTCGGTCAACTCTAAGTGCTGTTATAGTGAAGTGGAAATGTCTAGGAGCAAGAACGGCTCAGTCGCAAACTGGTAGGCCAAACAATCTTACAGAACGGGACCACCGAGTGCTATAGTCTGTCTTCGGTTGCAACACTCACTACTGAGTTCCAGACTGCCTCTGGAAGAAACGTCAACACATGAACTGTTCGTTGGGGGCTTCATGAAATGGGTTTCCATGGCCGAGCAGCCGCACACATTCCTAAGATCACCAAGTGCAATGCCAAGCGTTGAGTGGAGTGGTGTAAAGCTCGCTGCCAATGGAGAGGTGGAAATGCATTCCCTGGAGTGATCAATCACGCTTCACCATCTGTCAATCCGACGGACGTATCTGGGTTTGGCGGATGCCAGGAGAACGCTACCTGCACGAATGCATTGTGCCACCTGTAAGTTCGGTTTACGACAAATTGCCCAACATCAGTGCCCGACCTCACTAATGCTCTAGTGGCTGAAGCCTAAAGCCTTTCTGGAAGATTGGAGGCTGTTATAGCAGCAGAGGGGGGACCAACTACATATTAATGCCCATGATTTTTGAATGAGATGTTTGACGAGCAGGTGTCCACATACCTTTGGTCATGTAGTGTATATTGGGTTGGTTTACTTGTTAGGAACTGTATATAACCAGTCCTGGGTTTAATTAGTATCCGCTTTCTGTCAGACCTGTTTTCAAATAGTATTTGTTTTCTATCAAATACAATGAATGGTTGATTTAAGCCTGCCTTGTTTGCTGGAGTCAGTTTGCTGGAGCCAGCGAGATGATTTGTTTTCAGTAGGAGGTGTGCATTGGTTTGCTGTGTTTGTTGTACCAGGTCCAAATGGCCAGACGGTCACATGATCCCGCCCTACAACCCAGAGTTCTATGATGGTTGGCAGCCGCCACAGCCTGTCCCACCGGCAGCCAATCAGGGCCTGAGCAGGAGCAACAGCCAGCACATCCCCCTGAGAAAGGAAATGATGCAACAGATGCCTGATGAGGTAACAATAATAACATCTAATAAAATGCCATATGGATTTCAATCATTCGTTGAAGCAGTGAAGGTCCCCAATCCTCATTTGAGATACAATATTTGCATTTAACTCACGTTTTTTTTGCACCAATCTCCAAAATTCAAAGTTATGTACACTTATCTAAAATTAGGATTCAGCCATAAGAAGCAATGTTAAATATCATTATCTCATGGTAACCCCTCTGTTCTCTCAGGGCAGGCAGTTGAGCAGGAGCAACAGCCAATACATGCAACGGCCTGAGGAGGTAAGACTGACGAGGACAGAAGCGTCAGAATCCATCAAAACATTCATTCAAACTGTGTCTTTATTACGTTATGTTTCTCATGATTTATTGTCATTGACCGTCACAGCCCATGATGAACTCTCCACCATCTTTACGGTAAGCTACAGGCATCACTTAAAGCAGCTACTTGTTTTGATGATGATAACCTCAGTAATTGTGGGTAAAAGCATTGTATTACTTTTTTTTCGTCATTGTCCTTTTGCGTTGGTATTACATTGTCATACAACGCTATTACGTTCTTCAAACATTGCTGTTACGTTGCTATTACATTGATGTTACGTTATGTTTCTCTGTCTCCTCTGCAGCCCGAGTGAGCTGGCCCCAGTGAGGATGCGTGTGATCTATGACTTTATGGCCAGGAACCCCCAGGAGCTGAGCATTATGAAGGGAGAGGTTGTCCAGGTGGGTTATGGTTGAACCCCCAGGAGCTGCGCATTATGAATGGAGAGGGGGGTTGGGGTTGAACCCCCAGGAGCTGAGCATAATGCAGGGAGAGCTTGTCCAGGGGGGTTGGGGTTGAACCCCCAGGAGCTGCGCATTATGAATGGAGAGGGGGGTTATGGTTGAACCCCCAGGAGCTGAGCATTATGAAGGGAGAGGAGGGTTGGGGTTGAACCCCCAGGAGCTGCGCATTATGAAGGGAGAGGGGGGTTGAACCCCCAGGAGCTGAGCATTATGAAGGGAGAGGAGGGTTGGGGTTGAACCCCCAGGAGCTGAGCATTATGAAGGGAGAGGAGGGTTGGGGTTGAACCCCCAGGAGCTGAACATTATGAAGGGAGAGGGGGGTTGGGGTTGAACCCCCAGGAGCTGAGCATTATGAATGGAGAGGGGGATTAGGGTTGAACCCCCAGGAGCTGAGCATTATGAATGGAGAGGGGGATTAGGGTTGAACCCCCAGGAGCTGCGCATTATGAAGGGAGAGGAAGGTTGGGGTTGAACCCCCAGGAGCTGAACATTATGAAGGGAGAGGGGGTATGAATGGAGAGGGGGGTTAGGGTTGAACCCCTAGGAGCTGAGCATTATGATGGGAGCAGAAGGTCAGGTGAGTGTCTGACTGTTATGATTATTCCCATGGCTCCTATAAGGAACACAGGCCATTGACAAATGTCCTCCATCTCACTGACTGAATATGGATTAAAAAAAGAATAGCAGTGAATGTCAACCAAACCAGAATCAAAATAACAAAATGGATGTAAATGGTTTGCAACATTAGGAAAATATATCTGTGAAAATAAACATGCATTGATCTACAGAAGTGATTTAAAGTTGTTACATTGTGTGTTTCTAGGTCGTAGACAAGTCGGGGCAGTGGTGGAGGATCCGTAATGAACGTGGCGAGGAGGGTCACGTTGCTAAGAATGTTCTAGAGCCTCTGGACGGGGGGAGACCCTGGGATGAGGGCCAGGAGGTGCGCTCCCCTCCAACCCTCAACATGCAGTCCAGACCTGCAGAGGTGAAAGCCTGGCTGGAATACAAGGCCTTCTCCAAAATGTAAGAAATTACATGGACAACAAACTCTGATCTTTCCTCCTTGGTGGCTCTACTTACTATCACTGTAAAACTGACTCAGGGACAGGTCATCAACATGTCATGGAACGCCGCTGGTCCACAGAGTCCACAGACTAGAGGATGGAAAACATTGTGCTAAACAACCTTGTTGTGATGGTGTTGTGGTGTTTTCTATGCTTATGAGAGCTTTTATGTTGTCATTAGAACGGTTCGTAGCCTGAGCGTGCTGAACGGAGCCCTGCTACTGGGGATGTCCAAAGATGAGATGAGGACGGTGTGTCCAGAGGAAGGAGGAAGAGTCTTCTTCCAGCTGCAGGCCATCAAGTCCTCCATAGCCGTGAGTGACAGTAGCATAGATGCACACGCACACAACTCAGACCAACACAACCTCAAATTATAGCTGATCTAATAAGAGTTTGGGTGCTTTTCTGCCTTTTTTTTATCACTTTTTTCTATCACTGACGAATTCAAGCAGAACGAAATACATTGTCTGTGAGACAGAGATAAACAACCAGTCCGATTTGTTTCTCTCTCTCATTGTCTGTGAGACAGAGATAAACAACCAGTCCGATTTGTTTCTCTCTCTCTCATTGTCTGCAGCTTGCCAGTGAGTCCAATGGATATGGCCCTTATAACGGTCGTTAGGCTGACTCGTCACAAGTAACAACCAAGAGCCGACTGAGGGAGAAGAATAACTCAACTATTTAACCTTTCATTTAATCATATATTTTTTTTTGTCCATTCATAGACGGGTTGGTTGTTTAGCAACAAAGCCGATGTGCGAGTAACTATGTGTCAAAACACAGATTGGTTTTGACTGTTGACAACATGTAAACTGTATTATTTCTCTAAATGTTTTATTGATTATACATAAATAAATTAGCACAATCAGTACTTTTTTGTTTAGCTTTGAACTTCAAAGATCATTACAGACATCTGAGCGCTCCCCTTTCTTTTGCTGGGGTAGTCACCGGGTAGTCACCGGGTAGTCACCGGGTAGTCACCGGGTAATCACCGTGTAGTCACTGGGTAATCACCGTGTAGTCACCGTGTAGTCACCGTGTGAGTCACCGTGTAGTCACCGTGTAGTCACCGGGTAGTCACCGGGTAGTCACCGTGTGAGTCACCGTGGAGTCACCGTGTAGTCACCGGGTAGTCACCGGGTAGTCACCGGGTAGTCACCGGCACCGTGTAGTCACCGTCACCGGGTAGTCACCGGGTAGTCACCGGGTAGTCACCTCAAAGTCAGTTCCACTCCTGCTTTTAGTCTCCCCCTCTAATCAGGGACTGATTTAGGCCTGAGACACCAGGTGGGTGCAATTATCAGGTAGAACAGAAAACCAGCACTACTCCGGACCTCCGGGTTCGGATTTGAATACCAGTACCCTTGCTTTATTCTCTTTTGGACGAATCAGAACCATTGGTGTGGTGGAGTCTCATTGACAGCGCAGTGATTATCCAATAGAAGTGTGTCATACCTTGTCACCAGGTTCCTAGGAACACTGAGAACTGCTTCAGTGTTCCCGGGGCATTCTCTCTGTGTAGCCTGGCTTCATCTTGTCCCGAGGGACAATACAGGAGTGGAGTAATACTCTGTACGATCTAGGGTCACTCAGTATCAGAGGAGTCTTTGGAATGCCTCCCCCCAAAGAATATAGAAAGGTACAGTAGTGTTATGAAACAGGTGAGTAGCACAAGGCCCCTATAGCGTGTTGCAAACCCAGATCAGCTGATCAAAAGACAAACGTCCTGACCACAATCCTAATAAAGATGTCCGGTGAGTAGAGAGAGTAAGGCGCCCATCAATTAAAGGATAGATTCTTTCAGATCTCCGCAGAGCGGTTGTTTTGGCGAGGTGGAACTGTGTTAGAGTTGTCAAATCCAATCAGATTCAAATGTAATTTGTCACAAGTGCCGATTTGTCAGTTTTTATACTGGAGCTTCACCGACTGGAGTGCTGTCATGACGCTAGCCGTTTCAGTGAATTGGCTAGTAGAGATGTGAACAACCCCCCTCTCTCCTGTTAGGAGGGGGGCAATTTTAAGACTTTACAACCACATCGCAAATTCCTTGCAGAGATGCTTGTCTCCCTGACCATGCAATATGGGAGAGAGAGGGTCACAGTAGAACAAAGGAACTCTCCTGCCAAATTCTACCACATCCCAGAATTTGAGAATTGAACAATATTCCTATTCTGGAGAATGTGGAAATGGTCGGTGGAGAAGCCAGCTTCAACCCGATCCATTTTGTTTCATGTTTGGGACCTCATGAAAAACAATAGTCACTTTTGTATTGTATAAAATGAATGAGTAAAAATGAAACTATTTGTGAAATGATGTAATGTGATATTTAGTCTTCTAAATGAGAGAATTGTTTTCATAAGTAAACTGGTGCTCACTCAGCGGCCACGCCCACGTGAATAGACATTGGTTGGAAATGATGAACCAACCCCTTTCCTACATTTCTATAAAAGCCCCCGTGATGAAAAGTCACCTTAGTTCCAAATAACGGGAGGACTTGTCCTCCAAGTTGAAAAGGGCTAATTTCAACTATACAGGCCAGGAAACGAGAGAGTTTGCTCCACACGTGAAATGGTATGAACTCTGAACTATTGATCACCTAAAGAAGAAGTGCATACTAAACTAGAGTATATCAGACTGCAGCTGAACATATGCACAAATCTAGTACGAGAACCGACGCGGACAAATCTCCAGAGTGAGGTTAACCTTTTGGACCACGTGAACCTCTCACACAAAGGACAACGACGACATTGACTGGGCACTCCAGAGCCTCACATCACCAGCTCAACTATCAAAGCCAGCTTCACGTAAATGCAATGCATTACTTTTCTGAATGAGCGATCGTTAGTGGCATATGTATTTATGTGAGAATAGCTTCCCAGGTCCAATAGAGACCCATGATCCTTAGTCTTCCTTCCAAAACCCCTTTCTATTCTCTCTGAATCTATTATGTTATAACTAAGCTGCTTTTGTTTAGTCCACTAGGGACGGTATTTACTGTATAATGTTATTATGTATTGTATATTCTGTAATTGTTTAATTAGTTAGTAAATAAATAATTGAGGCAATTGGTGTATGGATGATTCATAGTAGAGGCTGGGTTCATTTAGATAACCAAGAATTTTACGTCGTTCAGATGAAACTGACGAAGGTAATAATAAGAACTAATTAATAGAAGACTAATTGATCAGATATTAAAATATCTGAAGAGTTATATTCAGCAAATGATGCCTCTGTAAACCAACATTTTTCGTGGTGCCCCGACTTCCTAGTTAATTTACATGATTCATTTAATTACGTAATAATAATTACAAAGAATTGATTTGATAAAAGAACAGTCTTCACATTTAATGATAAGTCAGAGACACGGCACTACCCACTGCATTTACATTTCTAAAGTCTATCAATGGTGACAAAATTGTCCAATGTTGTAAAAGTTTAAAAAAAATCTAAAATGAATTTGCTTGCAGTTTATAAAAAAAAAAAATCTAAACATAGTCAAATAATACCCCTTAACAATGTAAATTAACATAAATGACAGCTTAATGTATTTTTTATATTTTTACTACATTGAACAAATAAATAAATGCTTGTGTTGCCTTTATGTCACCGGTGTTCCCTATATTTTAATGACAATTCAGGCTTTCCAAAAATGCAATATGACTAATTAATTTGCATATACAGTGCATTTTGGAAAGTATTCAGACCCCTTGACTTTTTACACATTTAGTTACATTACAGACTTATTCTAAAATGGATTAAATCTTTTTTTTCCTTCCGGTTCATCAATCTACACACAATACCCCATAATCACATAGTGAAAACAGGTTTTTAGATAAAATTAAAAAATGAAATATCACATTTACATAAGTATTCTAACGCTTTACTCAGTACTTTGTTGAAGCACATTTGGCAGCGATTACAGCCTTGAGTTTTCTTGGGTATGACGCTACAAGCTTAGTACACCTGTATTTGGGGAGTTTCTCCCTTATTGATGCTAGCATTGGATGTGCTTGTGGAAGCAGAAAAAAACTCACCTAAATGTATATGTCACGTTCTGACCTTAGTTCCTTTGTTTTGTCTTTGTTTTAGTATGGTCAGGGCGTGAGTTGGGGTGGGCAGTCTATGTTCCTTCTTCTATAATTTGGGATTTCTATGTTTGGCCTGGTATGGTTCTCAATCGGAGGCAGCTGTCAATCGTTGTCCCTGATTGAGAACCATACTTAGGTAGCCTGGTTTCACTTTTGAGTTGAGTTGTTTTCTGTGTCAGTGTTTGTTCCACACGGGACTATTTTGTTTGTTTCTTTTATTCACGTTGTTATTTTGTACTTTAGTGTTCAGGCAAATAAACATCATGAACACGTACTTACAACGCTGCGCATTGGTCCTCCGATCGTACAGTATAGCCCCCCCCAAGTACCACGTTCACCTGTACAACCAATAGTACGCAAGTATAAACACAATGGGACCACGCAGCCGTCATACCGCCCTGGAAGGAGATGCGTTCTGTCTCCTGGAGATGAACATCCTTTGGTGCAAAAAGTGCAAATCAATCCCAGAACAACAGCAAAGGACCTTGGGAAGATGTTGGAGGAAAAAGGTTCTAAATGATCTATATCCACAGTCAAACGAGACCTACAGTATATCGACATAACCTGAAAGGCCGCTCAGCAAAGGAGAAGCCACTGCTCCAAAACCGCCTTAAAAAAAGCCAGACTACGGTTTGCAACTGCACATGGGGACAAAGATCGTACTTTTTGGAGAAATGTCCTCTGGTCTGATGAAACAAAAATAGAACTGTTTGCCCATAATGACCATCGTTATGTTTGGAGGATGAAGGGGGAGGCAGGCAAGCCGAAGAACACCATCCCAACCTTAAGGCACGGGGGTGGCAGCATCATGTTGTAGGGGTTCTTTGCTGCAGGAGGGACTGGTGCACTTCACAAAATAGATGGCACCATGAGGAAGGAAAAGTACGTGGATATATTGAAGCAACACCTCAAGACATCAGTCAGGAAGTTAAAGCTTGGTCGCAAATGGGTCTTCCAAATGGAGTCAAATGTCAGGAGGAATGGGCCAAAAATACACCCAACTTATTGTGGGAAGCTGGTGGAAGGCTACCAGAAATGTTTGACCCAAGTTAAACAGTTTAAAGGCAATGCTACCAAATACTAATTGAGTGTATGTGAACTTCTGACTCATACCATTTCATCCTTCCATGAGATATAGTCCCGACACAAATCTAGGGTTACTACCCTAGCTGGTATAGGGATTTTCCAGTATCTTCAGTATTTCCAGTATATGTGTTATGCTTCTTAATAGGTTTTACTGTATGTGTGTGTCAGGGTATTAGGCTAAGGGAAGTCATTACCCAGTCCCGGGAGGCCATTAGACCTGTGCTCGGAAGCCATTGACCGAACCTATGGGTACCAGTAGACATTCACCACATACTGTGTGTGTCCATATAATTTTTTGTATCATTGCTATGGTTATGCCACCAATATAATCTATGAGGGAAACTTGAGGACAATTTTCCACCACACTGGCTTGTCGTTCGTTCTATGCGTTCGGTTGCCAGAAACGCGACCCAGTTGTTAAGTCTTTTTGTTTGACAAAGCCGTTCGTTCTAAATATTCTATTGCCATACAGGCTGGCAACGTTCTTATCCCTTGCTTGCTAGCTAGCCAACTACGACTAATTTACAGTTACGTCAAACAGTGCCCCTAGGATAACATCAAAGTAGCTGCATTTGAATTTGTTTAAGCTGTTTTCTAGTGACATTTATTTGGATACATCCATAACAACGTAGGTAATGTAGAGAGAAGATATTGCTCTGAACAGCAGTGGTACCTTATGGGAGAAACCGCTCATCAGAACACTGTTCCTGGCCAGCTCACACATGTCACAGGAGCTGAGCTTCCACACCTGAGCAGCGATGCTGTACTCCTCCATCAGGGGCTCCTGGAAAGGGACAGTATGGACAGTATGGATACAAGACAATTATATATGTTGATACCTACTACTAGTC